>NC_079462.1:24267392-24570422 GCF_026250575.1 Diorhabda carinulata | reverse complement strand
AGCCGACATCATCGTAAGTTATTGGTAATAAAGAGCCGTTGTTTATCAGAAATACTCTTCATAAGAAGCGAATGCCAATGTACTACTGTGTATTAAAAATGTCGATTCTTCGAAGAATGCGATTAATATCATTACTGCATCACAATTTGATAAAAGCTTGTAATATTAATGGCATTGTTTACTGAATACTTGGATGTTAAATGTGTGTGTGACAGTTAGAAATTATAATTATAATGTGATATTTATCACCAGTCTGTTCACGCATCATAAAAATGTACGGTTATTGATGGTTGGAATGTTTTTAATCCAACTGAGTGTACAAATAAATCTGTCTTTCTTATAGTTTTATCTAGATTTTACCCTATTCACATGATTTATACAATAATTCTTCACGTAATCTCCGGCACAAGTGAAATTTTAGTTTTTAGAGTAGATAAATGAATACTTTCTCAGAAGACGTTAATTTTTTTCATATTAACAATCAGAATATTTTAAAAATTCTATGAGTGCATTTGCTCGCTAGTGTTAGATAACCTAACATCTATAATGTTTCGCGAGGTTCTTAAACCTCATATTAGTTCTATTGGCTTCTTTCAGTGTTTTTGCGTATCTTGGCGTTAACTACTCCTCTAGTAGAGGATTTGGGTGGGTTTCTATAGCTTTGTGGTGTTTGATGATCGTCTCTTGGATAACGGGCACATCTAGGTCAACGTGAATGGTGTGATTTGTTACATGTCATGGAGTCTACTACTAGTTGACGGAATTTTGTTCAATTGGGATCCCTGAAGAATATTTATATTAGATTTGAAAGCGCAACCCCACGGTTCTAATCCATGCGTCCATATAGGCTTGATGACAGATTTGTAGATAAGAACTTTGTTCTCAAGTGAGACTTGGGATTTTCTCCCTATCTACCAATGTAGTTCTCTTGCTTTTATATAAAGTTGTTTTCTTTTTTTGTGATGTGATGTGAAGTTTTTTGTAGAAGACGTTAATTTGAAAACGGATTTCAAATAAGTATAATTAAAATTTTGGCTACATTATTTGTTCTCTACTTGGAATCAGCAATTGAATTTTTAAATATTTCCATGGGAAAGCGTTGAAGAAGTTATTCTTCTTTCTATGTATTATATTTTAAAACTATTATTACGAAGAGAAAAAAATGCTTCTCAAAGGTTTGTCTGTATCTATTTTATTCATTCATTTAGTCAGTTATTAAAAGTTAGATTCACAGTTTAAAAGTTAAGTCCCTTTCTCCAAATCAGTTTTATAACTACTCTGGGAGAAGGTTCAAACTGCGGAAACGTTGAAAACAGGTAGCTAACCGAGTACGCAGATGCAAAGAACATTGATTTAGTGATTATGCAAATGTCATTAACATTTTATTATCAATTAATTTATAAACTATCAATTTTAAAACTAAAAGTCGGAAGTGATCTATAAAAAATATTTCGAAATTGCTATATTATAGAAAAAGAGTTTTGTCTTCGATCAATTAGTGATAACTTAACACTACAAAATATATGACCCAAAAATGGACTTGGGAATTAATCTGGATAGAACAATGTACATGTGTATTGAAAAATAGCAAAGTGGAAAAGTAAAAACAACATTGTGAGGAGTATCATAATAAAAACAGATGTAACACACTATAAACACACACAATAAGATGTAGCTGTTGGAAGTACGAACAAAGAAGATGTTCGAGACAACGAAAATAGATTTCTGGCTGAGTGCTGCGGGAAAATATGGGATAGAGAGTATAGCAAGAAGAAAGAATCATAGTGATCATTAAAACAAAACATACAATATTGAAATATAGACAACTGGGAACATGGTGGAAAAAAAGTTAGATAAGAGATAGGGAAATGTGGTCGAGAAGAATAAATAAATGTTAGAGTGGATTGAAGATTAGGTATTGGATTCGTCAATGTAGCTTATAGAATGAAATGAGCTACACAGAATAGCCTCAGTTTCAAGACAATCACCTCAAGTTGGTTATATCTATGAATGGATTTCGTGACCACCAGTATAAAGTTAGATAGATAAGTCCCAAAGCCTCAGATGTTGGAAGGGGTGGTCAAAAAAGAAACATGCCGTCCCAGCGCCTCAATATTTTCACACCACCTCCAAAAAAGACCATCACAGAACCGCTACTATCGGTGAACTTTCTGTGTTAAAAACATCTCATGTACACATATGTATGTGAACGCATAAGACAGGGTTTGAAACACTTCGCCTACAACTTGTGGATGTACTAGGAAGCAAAGATAGAACTCGATGAGCAAAACAAATATTTGAGAAGGCATCCTGTGAATAATGTAGATGAAATCATCGGATAAAAGTGGAGCTCTCTCCGTAAACAAGTTCTTGGTTTATATCTCAATGTACCGATCAATTATCATCTTTTCCTTCCGAATCCGAGTCTTAAAAGTAATAATTTGCTTCTATTTAGCTTCTAGATCGTGAGAAGTTTTTTCAACTTATTCCAGGTTTCCATCGCTTCTAACAAATTATTCAACTCAATATTAACAGCTATAAGTTTTGCTATTTTGACTGCTTCGTTAAAATTCCATCGTATTTCTCATTACATCTCACAAAGTAATGGACACAAATACGAAGTAATATATTGATTGAAGCAGTCCACATAGGTTTATAGCTGACATGATAAGACAGAATGAACATTTACAATATATAAGTAAAGTAAGTAGCTCCTTTAAGATAACAGATAACTGAACATATTATCATAAGATTGGACATGACATTGTTCAATATATAACCATTACTGTCTTACCAACGTTTTTGTACACTCTCCAGCTGAGATTGATGCAACTTTTTGTATTTAATACATATCAGGTCTTTTTTATCGATTCACATAACTCATTTGTTCTATATGGGAAACATCTGGAGAGCAGTCGAATATTATCTTGTGGTATTTGGCTTCGTTAAGAATGCTATTTTTAACCGCTTAGTCTATGAGAGGGAGAGAGAGGGAGAGAGAGAGAGAGAGAGAGAGAGAGAGAGAAATGCTTTATTGTCAAAAGGTTCTTTACAATTTGTAAACAGAAGTTTGTAAAAAACGAAGAAAAAAACATGAAAATAACTGAATAAAGACAAAAATAAAATGATATCATGTCAATAATCCATTAAGTGTTGTCTTTGATACAAATGCTTCATTTTTAATTTTTTTAAATGTCTGGATTATTATGTTTGGCAAGCAGGGAAATTGCATTCTTTTATAATGCTAGAGACATTGTATGATGAGATCGTTAGAGATTTCGTTATGGAAAGAAATACGATTTTTAATAGATTTAATACATTATTTACATCAGTAATAAAACTTATAATATTTGAAACTTTCAGTAGTTCTCCTAGCATGCCACTTCTCAATCAATAAATTCATACTCATATGTATTTGAACAAATAACAAATAGTATTGTTCAGTATTTTGAGTAAATAAATAATAGAATATATATTCTACAGGATAATAAACTAAGCAGCATTTGTTTAACTTTTCGCAAAGTTTTTCAATAAAAGAACATGACTAGACCAATACATAAGAAGTTTTTTGAATTTCGTGAAAACTTATTTTTAAGAATGTTAACATTGGAACATCAAAGTCATTCATTAAAAGTTAAAGAATCATAAGCAGAAAATACTATTACAACAGAACAAAAATAACTAGAAACAAAAGCTCATTACATGGTAAAAGTCACTTTGTCTTGGATGATTATTAAAAACTGAAATTTTAATTATATTACCAGCAAATCAATTTGTTAAAAAATGAATGATGACATATTCTGTAGATTGGTTTTTCTGTTTGGTATAAAAAAAATAACAGAAAATCAAATATTTAATAAATTGAGTGCGAATAAATAATCAACTGAAAACCCTTTTATAAATCTATCCCTATTCACTTGAAGTTTTCGAGGCTCAGTACACTTTCAGTGGACATAAATATGATGTATACTTTATACGTGTTGTATACCCGCAAGTTCTTCATTGCTATTCCGACTATGTCTTCCCATAAACTATTTTTTTTTACTACCGTGCGTACGTACGTACTTTAGACACACTTTCAGGTGTGTGAAACATACTTCAAGCGTAAAAGAACGTATTATTAAGGTCTTCGTAGTGTAGTGGCTAGAGTACGAGTCTCATGTGCAGGAGGTTACAGATTTAAGTCGCGGTGATGCCATTTTTTATGTTTCTACTAACGTAGTAATAATTATATTTAGGTGGCATTTGTACATGCCGAAGAGGAGAGATTAACTTAGTAGCACAAAATCGTCTGTTATTTTGACAATTTCTAATTCTAATATTGATTAAAATATTAATAAATATATAATATATAATTATACGTCTGCTCGACCTTTATAATACCCATTAATCTCGGTACAATTAATGAATCATTAATCACTGCTGTCAGTTTCTCTCTTCATTTAGCTATATTATATTGTTTTGTTACAAAAAATATGGTTTTCATAATTTTATCCTGTAAAACACTTCTCAATATTTCCAAAAAGTATATTTTGCTAAACCAGATTCGAAATCGGGAGGTCCATTTTGAAGGCATGGAACATTAAAACCTGAGGAGCGACATGAATGTGACAGTAAACATCACCTAGCGAATAATAATCTCCATTATACACTTGTTTATAATATAGTATTTTAAGGATAATTAACATTAAACTCTGTATTTTGATAAAGTTTCCGCTTATAAAAAAAATATTGTATACAATTTGTGTGTAAAGGCTTTTTTAAAAATTATAGTTATTTATGTAACAAGTGTGTAAAGTAGCCTTTTTTCGACAAATGTGGATATTGTTGAACCACTTCTGTCGAAAAAAGGCCTTTACACACGAATTACATACAATATTTTTCCTGCTAGCGAAAATTTTATCAAAATATAAAAGTTTAATGTTTACGTACTTTAAAGGTTTTTTCGCACGGTAGTAGAAAAAATGTTTTTTTTTATATTTCAATGTTAAAAACTTAAAAATGAATCATTTAGCACTAAACTGAATTCAAACAATAGTTCTATAAATATTCCGAAGTCACTGCTTCAAGCTATTTCGTCCATTGTAGAAACATCTTTTCCAGAATTGTAAATTTTCAACTTGCAAGAGCGCAATAAAATGGACTAGGGGAAGAATAATCTGCTATAACAGTCCGTGAAATTCCTCTCTTTTTTTGTTTTTAACAGATCTATTTCCAACAGAATCTGTTAAATGTTTTGTTTGCTTTTTAACTGGCTCTTTATAACCTTACGGAAACCGTAAATATAAAACAAATTGAGAAACTTTGCGAGGAAGTTCAACAAATGCTGCTAAGTTTATTATCCTGTAGAATTTATGTTTTATTGTTTATTTACGCCTTAAAATACTAATTAATACTATTTAGTATTTGTTTAAATATATACGGGCGTGAATTTATTGATTGAGAAGTGTTAAGCGTAGCAGCCGAAGAAAACTAATGAAAGTTTTAAATATTATTAAACATTTTGGTATCGTTATAGATACTGTCGTGTATCTATAAAAAATTGTCTACCGTTTCCGAGGTATCACAGAACCTCCAGAGATCTCATCATACAATGTCCTTTACTTTGTCAATCATAATTTAGTTGTTTTAGTTATAAAAATGAATGGAATTATTGAAATTGAAATTGAAAGAACCAAATACCACACGATAATATTCGACTGTACTCCAGATGTTTCCAATACAGAACAAATGATTCATGTAAATCAATATGTGGATAGACTTGAAACGTTTTAAATGAAAAAACTTGCATTAATCTCCGCTGGAGAGACAGAAGAGTACGAAGAATTCAGTTCAGAGAGTAATTACTTAGATATGAACAATATCGTGTCCAATTTTATGAAATTAGGTATGATTTTGATTGTAATACATGATTCAATAAAAAAATGAGGAAATATTTATAAAATCACGTGATTTTATATGAAACAAAACGTTCTATTCTGCATTTACATCACTTAACAAGTGTTGAATGTAACAAACTTGATTTTACTAATTTTCTAACGATTTTTGTGAAATTAACCATTTAGTAGGGTTTTTGCCAAATAAAGCTTTAAATGTAAAATAGCTTTGATATCTCAATGAATGCCAAGTGTGGGCGTTTGATGTTTATAGTGAGATCGGGAGCAATGGGATAAAATTAAAAGCCTCCACAATTTATAGTATTACTATGTTCATTTGAACCCAACTTCTAGACCTCTACAAAAACACGCGAACTTTTATAGTTCTTACCATATCAATTGTAGAAGACAGTTATGCGAGGAACAATCAATATTTCATAAATATGCAGGGTACTCATACCAAATTAAGAAATGAAAAATAATGTTTACTCCCCATAGAAAATTCCAATCAAAACATCGAATCGTAAACATAAATGCATTGGCCGAAGCTGTGTGTACAGTTTCTTTGAAATATCTATGCTAGACAGTCTGCGATCAGTGGCTTCGTTTGGTGAGATTTGTTTAATTCATAAATTTCTTTAAATAAATAGAAATATAGCGTATAAGTTGTATCTTCAGCGTTACTGTTCTCGTTATAAACATTTGGTGAAGAATTAAGTGGCTGCAATGACTTATTCCGGGGTGATTT
Source organism: Diorhabda carinulata (assembly GCF_026250575.1). Lineage (NCBI taxonomy): Eukaryota > Metazoa > Arthropoda > Insecta > Coleoptera > Chrysomelidae > Diorhabda > Diorhabda carinulata. The sequence goes on along the minus strand of NC_079462.1, from coordinate 24,563,798 downwards.
TGGACTAAAATATCCGTATTTTTTCAAAACAGCCATGATCTCCATTTTGGCATCCATTTTATAGTCTGGATGAATTGGTTTTAAATCTTCAATCGCAAAGTTGTATTCGGGTTCACTTTCATCACTTTTTCTGTCTTTATTCACTCTCTCGTCCATCCTTTGCAACTTTTTAATCATTTGATCCTCAGTATCATAACATTTTTTCTTTCTTTTCTCTGTTGAATAATCATCGTTTTTGTTTATTGTGTTTCAAATCTCTTTTGATGCCTTTTTTTTTCAAATTACGATCACTAAATTCTTTGCTTCTTTGGTTCCATATTACGTAACGATTTTGAATGAATGATGAGTGAGCACCTACATCCTCTCACAATCGTGTCTCATTAAGAACTGAAGTGAGGTGAGGCGTACGGGTTGGTGTTTGCATGCGACAGTACAAAATGGCCGCTATTCGCAGCGATCTCGTTGCGTGTTCGCGAGGCGTGATCGTTGCGCGCCCGCTTCGTTTTTAAGACGTTCGCAATCCGCTAGTATGATAAAGCCCTTACAGTTTTAGATATATATATTAGCAAAACCTCGAGGGACATTTGATATACAAATAAACATTTATTTTGTTCTCATTATCATATTCATATTCAACAAAAGTGGTGATTTCTAATTTATAATTAATAAACAAGGCTACACATGTATTAAAAAACTCTGAATTTCTTCCGAGAATTTTTTGGATTAGATCATTTCAAGGAAAAATATCACACTGTACAACAAACAATGAAACTAATCGTAATAATTATAGTTCATGCAACAGTACTAATTCTATTTATGTTCACACTCGATGCACAACAAACATATTACAAAACCGCTTTTTACTAAGCCTATCATCAAATTAGGATCGAGAATAAAACGCCGTTATTATTATTATTAAGTTAATGTCCTTGACTCCACAAAACTTATTATTTTCAATTGATGCATGTAAATAACCTTGTCGCGCTTTGTTGTTTCCAAATAATGTTCTTCCTATTTCGAATTATTTACAATAGCTAAAGGTGGATTGAGTAGTTGAATTAATGTAATTCAACATATGGTGAAATTTCTGATTTTCATAGAGAAAATCGTCAAACATACACAATCTGTGTACAAGTACGAGGCGAAATAGTAATTCATTCATCCACAAATTATTCCACTTTCCAAACAATCTAGGAAGGATTAATTAGGTGAATATGGGCGTGATTTACTAGAGCCAAGGTATCATAAATGATGACGAATTACGATGAGACGTCTTTGGTTGTAAATCGATATGATGGAATAATTAATTTGTTGTTAAGTACAATATAGTCACATTATGAATCAGCTTTCAGAACGTTGTGGTCAATCACCAAATGAAATCTAATAACAGTTAACCGCAACAGAATTAGTCATATTACCAAATGGTATCTTTATTGATGAGAAATATATACAAAGGCTTTTACATTATTTTCTTTTTTTTGTTTTGTTGTTTGTGAGTGAATCTTCTTTAAAATTTACTACAATTATTTAGAATGGATGCATTTTTTGGTTTTAATATTTTATTTTGATCAAAGGGTTCACAATACTTAGGTTGGCACAATTTGGAAAACTGTTTTATTAATGGTTTTATGAAAAAAAGTTATTTTTGGTAAAAAGTTCTGCATGGTCTAGAAGTTAAAATGCAACCATCAGATATCAATTTTTTAGGGCAGTATTCGAGGTTAGGTTAGGCTAGATAAAGTTGTTTTGACTTAAAAGTTATATTGAAATATACAATTACAGCCATCACAAAACCTGAATTTTCATAATAAATGGCTGTAATTGCACATTTGAATATAACTTTTAAATCAAAACTACTTAATAACAATTTTCTGAATTGTGAAAAATTAGGATACTTTACTCTTGCACAAAATTCAAATTTTTTGACAAATACTGCTTTAAAAATTTGATATCTGATGGTTGCATTTTAACTTTTGGACCATACAGATCAGACAAATGGTTCCAACTTAAGTAGGCACACTGTATATTATCATAAGTTTAGGTGATTTGGAAAATTCAATATATTCAACTAGCACAGAAGTCGGCATAGTACAGGCAACAAATTTGCATTTAGAGGAAAAAATGCAGCGTCAAAACGAATTTATTGGATGAAATTATAAAAGGGATACGGCATCATTTTTCAACGGAGAGGCATGTCAAGCTGTCCGCGATGAGTTTCGAATTCTTCAATTGCAGTTCGTAGGTCGGGAAGGGTGCGTGGTTCTATTAGAAAAAAGCGGCCCTTGAGAAGACCCCACAGGAAGAAATCACATGGTGTTAGGTCACATGACCGTGCGGGCCACTCAATCAATTATCATCTGCTTATTCATTCTCTAAAATGAACATTAAGGTACTCTCGTATACATAACGCGAAGTTGCGGCATAGCTGCATCTTAGTGCTTAAAAAGACACAAAAATACCAAAATATACAACAATAGAAGAAAAAACATTCCTTCTTTCTCAATGTATAAATAATAATTGATAATACTTATAACATACGCTCAAAATATTGTGATCAAACCTAATTGAGTTTACTTTCTGAGTTACAAAGTGTTTTATTTGTACTATGTATCATACCTATGGACCTTTACGTTTTTCATCAAAGATTTTATCTATTTCATTAATTGAAGTCGTCAACTTTTGACATTCTTTAATTTTACCTGTTTCTAAAGGCAACAATTTTAATATTGTGCAAATTAATTTGAGGTTGTGTATCCTTATACTAACTTCTTTGCTTTTCTTAGAAACATACTATGTCGATCATATTATAGTTTTTCCACATGTATATCATAGTGATAAACCTTCTCGACATTTACTAAAACAATTCAGGATTATTAAAAATCACACTATAGAAAAATGAATGGTCAATCATTCTTCTCCTCCAGTTAGTTAAATGAATTGAATTCGGTTTTACATTATTAGAAAATTTATTCATGTGCCTCCATTATTGAACAGAATTATTCTGGTCATAGCACAAAGGGAATAACTGTCAATGAATGAATTTCCCATGAAAATTAAAATATCAGATAATAAATATGCAATTGCATACAACTTAATTACGTATTCTATATAAAAATTATCAGTCTGCTTCATTATTGACGCCTGCTGAAAAATCTAACCAAAGTACCTCAAACGGATCACTATCTTCAGAGTTGGTAATGCAAGCTTGAAGCGAGATTGTGGTTTATTGGAAATGAATTTAAATTTAAAAACGACCTCAGAATATTTGAAATGACAGCATTTGTGTGTTATCATGGTTTATTGTGAAATATTTCTTTAAAATGAAAAATTGAAAAATACTTTAATATTGAATATTAGAAGTTAAAACTGAATAGTTGATCTGAAATTCTAACAAATCACAGACTTATTTTTTTAAACTAGATGGTTCGCCGGTTTTTATTATTTTGTGTCTTCTGGTTTGTTTGTTTCTACAGGGAAAACTTTAGTTTCCAGGCAATTAGTATTTTCTGTTTATTTGATAAACGAATATAATATAAAATATAATAAAGATGTGATTTGATTTTGCCTAAATCGTCCTCTTCCAATTTTACCTGAGCTATAGGATACGATTTTCTAGAGGACAGTTAAACCTATTTAGCATGTTAAATAGAAAGTAAATAATATCATGTTTTTATAACAAAAGCATTACTACAAATAAAAAATTTGACTTGCCAATATATCGAAATGAAATAGTAGGCATATTAATAGAAGTGGTGATAGAAATATGCTCTGAAAAAATCAGTTAAAAATTGTACTACCTTACTGATGATATCCTCTAAACACTCTATTTATTTTTTTAAACACTGCACTTGTCACTACCTGAACCAACATTTTCCTTTTAAAATATGAATGAAGCCAACTAAAACTCACTAATTGTTCCACTTGGTATGTACACATTTCCTGATGGTGTCCTCACTAGACAAGACGGTTCGAAATCTTGTGCAGATTCTGCTGGAGGTGCTGTTGTTAACCTCCCATTTAAACGGTTCATTGTGGGGTTTCTGGGAGGTACATCAGGGGGACGAGGCACTCCGTCTAACAGACAACCTGTGAAAGAAAACGATTCCACTATTAATTTGGTTTTGTAAGATATTTGTTCAAATCGTTTTGGCGATGGAAGACATAACATGGTGTTTTTGGTGGATTTCTTGATGAATTCGTTACGATATTCAAATTGAAATTTCACTTACGTACTTTTTGATTGGAAGAACTAGAACCATGTCCTGTACAAGTTTCGAAATTCTTAGTGACATTTTTAATATATTTACGAAAATAAGTATTTCCAAACGTTAATCAACACTTGAGACTGTGAAAGATATATGGTTTTTGACAAAAATTTGTAAAATGGTAAAAATGTTCTTTACTAGGCTACAAATGTTGATTGATACTGGAAACAATATATTTTGAGAGCTTCCGTATAGATACCAGCTTCCAGGCGGTTAAATTTGTACGTAATTATTAAATGACAGATTTTTGATAAAGAAAACTAAAATACTTCACAAAAAATTGTGTCTGTTGTTCCTTAGTTTGTTAACATTAATCAGGAATTGAGCTTTTTGGGTTTATGGTGTATGTAAGTGGAATTCAATCTCGTTTTTCATGTGAAAAAAAGTATTTGATTTAAAAATGAGCTAGATTAACTACTTAAAACACGTAGAAAATTTGAAAGATTAAGCTTCAATTCTCAAGCCATTATCTAGTGAGAGGAATTTAGGTTGGTTATTCATTCGTTGATCTTAGAAGTGATCTTATTTGGTTGTTCCAATCTATCTACATGCAACAAATCATCTCTTTAGGCTAATTTCAAGGCGTCAATCTGCATATTCCTTGGAACTATAACGGAAAGTTCTGAAAACAGTACACAAGCTTTTAAATGATATTAACGTAGCCCCAGTTACCTAGAATTGAACATTTATCATAGTTTAGAATAGAAACGTAAGAAGTGTGGCATTTAAGTTCCGAGAGTTTTTTTCAGTTCCACTTCACGTTTGGTTTTTATTTTGTGCGCATTTTTCTAAAGAAACTGGTTTAGTGGTATTGCGGATATTACTGACATATACTACAGACAATATATTCAATTTAGTGGAATCTGACGAAAAACCTAAAAACCTCCGCAGCTTTCAGTCGGTGTACAGAAACGTGTATATATCAAAATTACGTGAATGAGCGAAAAAGTTCGAGGAGAGCATGAATCAGTAGAAGATGTTACCTATCATGCCAATGGCGTCTGTTTGCACAAGCATAGTTGCCTGATACCTAATCATTCAAGCGTTTCTGATGAGGTTGAAAGCTCTCACTTATGTATGAAAACAAATGCAAAAAACGATCAGCAAGCATTTGATGTGCTACAGAGATGAGACCAGGATATTTGCGTATAGCTCTCTGAAAGCGGAGGTCTCCAAGTGATGATTGTAAACAATGTTGCATTATTAAGTGTTTTGTGCCCAACAAATTCTATGTTAGAGTCTTGGAGTAGCTGAGAACAATGGTCCTTTTTTTCATTGATTGAGTAGAAGTTTTTGACGAAATACTCAGTCCAAACACCCTATTATAGTACTGGTGTCACCTCCTAAATTTTTCGAGATGAAGTCACATAAAAAAACTTATCATATAAAAGAAGAGAGGGGTATTTCTAAGCGGGTTAATTTTAGATGGTTACCTAGGATGGTATGAATACACAACGTTAGAATCGTTGTGTAGAAACTAATGAAGACTGTTACGATTGTCGTTGAAAGAATATGTGTTCTATTTCCGCTTTTTTTGCTTGTTTTTATTATTGTCTACCTCGAACTTAATTTCCACACTTAATTTTATTAAGCGACGTAATTCGTTTTTTCCGCACAAAAACTATAAACCCACTAATAACGATTGTAAGTTGTTTCCTTTTCTTACAAAAAGAATTAAAATATTTCCAATGAAGTAAAGAAATTTTAATTTAATCTTGCAACCTTTAAACACTTTTCATCGAGTGTATCACAGTGTTAATAATTAAATTTTAATTCAATAATATCTGAGAAGGAAAAAAAACGAATACTTTGTTCTTTTGTTAAATTAATACTTTCACTTTCTTTAAAAGATCTCAAAGCAGCCCTGTGGCAAGTTTTATATTAAAAATTGTATCATAAATTGATTTCTTCTTGAATCAGAGTAGCACTTTTGATTGATTGACAATTGTGTATTCATTTCGGCATCTTTAAACACTTTGTTTTATTGTTCTTGTATATGATTCATGATTCTAAGTATGTTTTTATTGTATTCATTAAACTTTTAGGGGTTTTGTTGACATTCCACAGTAGTAAATTCTTATATGATTAACATTAATACATACGTGTAAATTAGGCATTATAGTCTAATTTACATTATCACTGCGCTATTGAAGGAATGAATTTTCATTCTAAAGTTATTTTATCATGTAGATGTTATCGACGAGACGATTGGTCTTCACATTCAAATGATCTGAAAGCCCTTTCTCCTGACTTTTAGTAAACATGGTTATCATCTGACCAACAGCGTAAATTTCCATTACGGAGGAGAAGTTTTTGAGCACTTTGCTCAGGAATCTTTGGACTATTTCGATATTACCTTTTTCAACACAATTGTTTGTAAGTCCGGTTTTGAAATTTACTTATTAATTAGCATAGAGTGGATTTTCTCTTCAATATCAATTTTATTTCTAGCACTTTTTCCTTCTATTGATATTGAGAAGTATGTTTCTCAAAATTTTCTTATAAATTTCTATACGTATCTAACAAAAAATCTTGTAATATATCGAATTATGTAGAATAATTTAATTTGTATCAAATATTATACACTGATGGAAGTAACCGATTTTTTAACATAAAAATTATTTCTATCGATACGAAACATCTCGTATTCATAGCCCACACGACTATTTTTATTTTTAACACAGACTCAACTTCGTTTGTCTAATGAAATCTGTAATTTCTTGATGTATGAGGTACGTCAACAAATAATTAAACTTACAAATCAGTGTAAACTACGAAAAGTAATTAAACTTAAAGAATTTTCTGTCATAGTAACTTTGAAGAGAATGTTAAAATCATGAATTGGGATCGACATATTTTTATAAAATTCATGGGTTCAACATTTGTGAATTGAAAAATATATCTACGGATGAAATTAAAAAGTTCTGCAATCGGATGAAACGTGAAATTTTCTTTTATTTCCTATCCCATACAACACATGAAGACAACCATGAATTGAACAAATTGAAGATAAATTTGTGTCATTAAGTATCAACAATAAAATATGATCCAATATAAATACTGATGATTAACCACTTTATATAAAAAGAAAAACTAAATGAAATTAAATTAAATTTGAGAAGCGAAGAAATACTACAAAAACAAACAAAACAAAAGCTCGTAAATTTTTTTTACATTAACAATAAATCTTAACCAATCATATCAAAATGTCAAGTTTCTATATCAACAACTAGAAATAGCATCAGGTGTGTATCTATTGCATGCTCAAATAATTTTGACAAGAATATGAAAGACATTTTTCAATTTCCAATAATTGAATTGAAACAATTGAGTATTTATATTATATCTAAGTTTATATTAGCTCAGGTCGGATCTTTTTTACAAATATACTAAATAAGAACAGATTAAAATGAAGACGTTTCTTTTCGATAGAGTCGTACAACTTTTTGACAGCAACTGAAAACAAAACCAGTCGTATCTAGTCCGCGCATTTACATTTAAATGTTTCCCAAAGCATTATTTTTAAACACAATGATGGAAAATCGTTACGCCTTTGTAGACGTTGAGAGTTTGTTTGAAAATGAGATTTATGTATAGAACTTAGAGAAGTTTTATACCAAAAAGTAAATTGTACATGTGCTTTGGAAGATACGACCTATTTCACACCTTTTTGGAATCGGAAATTGGAATTCCGAACGTTATTTGATGTACATTGAAAAAATGGAGATTCCGAAATATTTGTTGACGAAAAAATCCAATTAAAGTAAATGAATGCTGATAGGAATTTTTTTTATAAATAAATATGAGTCCTTCTATTTTGGACCGTATCGAAAACGTTTTTATTATTTTTTAATATTATTATTATTATTTTATTATCTAAATCAGAAACGTGATCATCAAATATAAAGTTGTATCAAAAACTAAGTTGGAATTTCTGGAACCATTAGTGATTGTAGTAATTGATAAATATCTTTAATTTTTTATTTCTTAGACCTTTTGATATGTTTACGTTTCTAAATCTTCTTGATTTTAGGTCTCTTCTGTTTCAAAATTAGTTTTTTTGATAATTTTTGAAAGAATGATAAAATTGACGTTTCGACTTTTCTTTAAGTCTATCAAATTATAATATTGACACACAAGCTGCGTAATTATATTGATCTATAGATCTTCTCTATCATGAATATCGAAATAGGAATAATATCAAACTAGAGCTTTTTTCTAATAAGATGAATTAATTTTTTCCTAGTCCTTATATCTCAAATATATAGCAGTAGTCAAATTATTTTTAGTTTTATTAGAATATACAAAATAGAGCAATAAATTTTACTTCAATTATTTAGGTATTTAATAAATACACTGTCCTCTTTTTTCTTCACGACTTTTATTCGTAATCCAAATTCATACCCAAATATTTCACGTTTTTTTAAATATTATTTGTTTGAATGCGAATATTGTTGATTTTTCTTGAATGAACAGACTTTTTGCGTTCAATTTAATTCTCCATTTTTTGTCTAGGTCTCCATCACATGAGTATTTTGGAACAGTATTCAATATTTGTTCTCATCGCACTAAAAGCAGTATGGTCTATATATGATATTGGGATGTCTTAAGTATAGATCAAGTATAGTATAGGCCCCACAACGCCAATACTATACTCTAGGGTACTCCAGCTTTTATATCTTTACTTGACGAATATTTTCCTTCTTATTTCATACAGAAAAATCTTGAGAGATTGTATTAGGTTCTAAATTTACTTTGAAAATATCATTTGTATTTTCTAGATAAGCCTAGCATGCTAGACTTTGTCAAATTCCTGGGCTATATCTAAAACTACGGCTTAAAAAATGGTCTCGTCTTCAAATGACCTTTCAATTATATAAGATAATCTGTCTCTGGTCAAGTGTAGAGTATTTCTCTCTAAATCCGAATTTAATTCATTTTATTAAAATTGAAAATAAAATCAAATTTAAAATTGAAGTAAACAAGTACTGAACAAGGCAAATTGACGACAAAATAATATTAATGAATATTTTAAATTGGAAATGCAGGGTTAATTCACTATTAAATTACATTTAAAAAAATCTTTTATTTTCGCCATGAAGCACGCTACAATACTGTCACTTACTTTAATTTACTTTTTTCTAACGACAAAGTAATTAGGTAGGTAGTGCTCACATTATTTCGATTAAAAAGTGTACTCAAGTTAATTCTTTTCTAAATCAACTTCTACAATGGTATTCTTCTTTCTCTGAACATTTTCAAGATTGATATAGAATTTAAAAATCCTAAGAGTTTAGACAATAGCCGTGTGCTAAGATTTGAAAAATACAATTCAAAAAGGTGGTTTTCAAAGAATTTGTTGCATTTAAAATGACTTTAGACATATAGGTAGTGATTATGATGATAAATATAGGATAATATATATTTTGAGCTATCTTAACTTTATATCGTACTCTCATTTAAAATTAATCACTAAAAATTCGATTGGAATTATTATTTAAATTTGCAAATTGATGTTGGTTCAGTGATAATTATAATAACAAAACGTAATCATTCTTTCACCACACTTTTGCCTACTGAACACATAACTTAGTTTGTTAGATTTGTCTGTTTATAACAATAATATCAAACCAATTTAATTTAGTTTTCAAAACCCATATCGCAAAATATGATTATACCAAGAAAGTCGAAATTATTGCTTTACTATAATACTTATCGTGCGTTTCGATAACCAAGTTATCGTCATCAGAGACTGAAGGTAAACTAAATTGTTCATCAGTCATTTTGCAAAGCACATCAGACATGAGTTTCGAGTTTTCGAGTGTTTAGTATAGGTATGTAGACGATATTTTCTCCATATTCATTTCACGAAAAAGGCAAACGAAGACAAATTCATTTTGGAACTAAATTCAAAATATCCATCTAAAAAGTTCATCTATGAAATAGAAAATAGTGGACAGTTACCATTTTAAGAGTCTTTAGTAATTAGGAATAGCTAGAATTTGATGTATTTAGGACAAGTGTGCAAGTATATTCCGGCTGATTCTTTTCATTATATCCAACATAAGGTGGCCAGTCTCCATTACCTGGTACAATTCACTTTTCACTCAAAAACGAGAGATACAATGAGGAAAAGAGCTTCATTGAGGTTGTGGTTATACTCAATGGTTATGATAAAAGAATTGTAAATAGGTTTAAGAAATCTCTATGTAAAACCTCTTTTTGCCAAACTCAAAATTTGCTCCGGTACTTTTTAATCCTGTTTATACAAAAAATTGGAAGGAATATTTGACAGAGTGGATTTTAAATATGAAATTAGCTGTGGTCATTGTGACGAGAAGTATATTGGGCAGATTAAAAGATCCGTTATTGTCTGGTTTAAAGATCACCTAGCTCATTAAAAATTTGGACGAAAAGTCATAATCATAGAATAAATATAAATAATGGAAAATTGTTGAAAAGTACATACATAAATCAAGTTATTAGGTTTTAGTTCAGTCTCTGAAGAAGATAACTTTTATACATTTTCATTAATAAAACTGCTATTAAAACTTTCTGATCTAAATCTAAAAAACATTCTAAACGAAAACATGCATATAAAAATAAATACAGATCACGCAGTTATTATTTGGTGTTGATATTGTTGGTTTACATTTTAAGGATAACAAACTAATTGCTACGCTTTGCCACGCACGAAAACTTAATGAAGATACCTAACAAAAAATACTCAACGTTCAAAATTATCTCTACGTAGAACGGTATAATTTTATGACTCTCGCGATAAATGATCGTGCGTTGAATGTTTTGCTTCATTAAAAGAATATAGATCTGGCATAGTGATTTCGGCGGTTTCATATTTTTACGTTGATGGTAAATTGAGAAAAAACAGAAGTAATAATATTTTCTACAAAGTTGAATCAGAGACAATTTGGATACCATAAAACGCACTAGTGAGTTTTAAGTATTGAGGAATCTTCTTAAATAGAGATGAAGATAGATAATTTATCAGTAGATACAATGAGGATTTAAGGCTTCCTTCAGATACAAACGATAGCACAAATAGCAAAATAGAAATACGTGTGAGATTTGACAGAATACCTTTCAAAAGTTCGAATGTTGAATAAACATTATTTTTTACAATTAAAAAGAATTGCAGAAAACGAGGAAAAGTTACGTGAATATTATTCCGAAAGTACTCCATCACAGGAAATGTGAGTAATTCTATGCTTCTAATGACATGAAAAATTTGAATGAATGTTTGGATATCTTCAAATGTAATCCAAACGAATATTTCGAGCAATGTATCACAATAGATGAAACTTGGATAAACCAATATAACCCAGAAACAAAAAACACTGAACTTTATCTGGTAAACGTGCCCCCATGAAACTATAAACTGTTTTTTGAGTTAATAAGGTCACGAACCCAGTGTATTGGAGTTGAGATAGTAAAAGTTGGAACGAAACTAACCAAAATTACGCTGATTTACTAATACGTTTTAATTAAACTTTTTGTCCCTAATCTTGAAAAAAATGTTTGGTGGTATCTTCTGTAAGTTCAGACAAACGAAGGGATGATGACAAAATAAAAAGTGTATATTTACATATAGGAGAGAGAATGAGACAGTTAATGAATTTTGAAAATGTGAGAGAATAATTCATAAAATCACGCAGATTAAGATGGTACGGACCCATTTATTTACACTAAGTAAAAAGAGAAAAATAACAGAATGAATACCAAAAAATAAAGACGAATTTAAAGATTGTTAATATTAAAAGCAATGAAGAAAGCAAATGATAGTTATGAAGAAAAATAGTAGGAAAACTGAAATTATAATTTCTAGATTTCAATCTATTTTCTCTATATTGCTTAAATCGCTCAATTCTCCTATGAAATTTTATTTTCATTTCATCCATGAGCATAACGATTTTTGTTGAAGTTCAAACGTTCAAATCATAAAATCGTACATGGTTTTACGACCTGAAATTAATCTAAATAATTATATGAAATAAACATGATGGTGGCTAGAGATGAGACCTTAATTGGTACATATTTATATTCTTTAATCAAAAGAGAAGTTGACTGGTATGTAAATGAAGGATAAAATACAAATAAATTCAAAGTAGAGAACGCTGCTTTTATGTAACTGGCCTTTGACTTCGATATCGGACAGTTCGTGCTTTCGACACGTAATTAAAGTTATCTCGTAATTATCAATTCCCTTGATTGATTTTTACAAAGTTGAGATATTGTTTCTGCAATTTGATGTTTTATAAACTTGTGACGTTATAATGAAAAAATGACGTTGACTAAATGAACAGAAGAAATTGATTAAGAGGGTTTGCTTATCACAACAACTCGGCAGTTCGTAACATTAAAATATGTATATATTTCCTTTTGAAATCTGACAAAATGAGCAGAAATTATTTAAAAATGGTCAAAATTTGTTAAAAATGTGTCGCTAACTTCTTCTATTATGCTGCTGTCCGCTACGGGTCTTCTTGTTATCTTTTTAAAGGTCTTCCAATTAGTCTACGCATTTCAAGATATGACATGAATATTTCCTTAATACCTTTCAGTGGTTATTTATTCAGTTTCTCATTTTTTGTTTTGCACAACAGTATGTTATTACAAGTCTTATAATTCTCTTGTATATTCTGACTTTATTGTTTACGTGTACTTGTCTGGATCTAAATAAATGCCTTATTTGCCTGATGAAATCTTCTTCTGATCTCTATGTTTTCATAAGCTGTTCACACAGGTATATGAAATCTGTTACTCTTTCCAGATTGTCATCTCCTATTGTGATGTTCGGTAGCATTCCGTTTATTTCTGTCAATGGAATTTTAGGCCTGTCTGATATCCACGAATATTTGTTGAACATCAACGTCATATTTCTACGCCTTTATTGAGATTTCTTTGACATTAAATATTTGGTCGATGGTGCATCTACCTAGTTTGGTCCCCGTTTTATACTTAATTATGAGCTCTTCTGCATATGGGTAGTCTTCAACTTAAAATGCAAAATAGTAACTAAATAGTCGCCAAAAAATCGATTACATTGCTCGATTCTGTCCTAAAAATGTAAGTAACAATGCTAGTTCGACTTAAAACTGGTAGTAATATCAGAAAATAAATCAAACTTTGTTCCTAAAGGACTCTATTAGTTCTTAAATTTCAAGTGTTGCAATCATTAACAAAATATGAAAAACGGTTGGCCCTCTACACCATTTTGTTATTTTAACAGAAAACAAGTATGCATTAATTCTTTAATAAAGTATTTAAAAATTATAATTTAAAAAATCTAGTGCCCCGTAAGCGGTTTCTCTTCTGGGTGATAGTAACTCCAGTTTCAAAGAATAACCGCTTACTGGGTTCCGAAGTTGCTACGACAGGTAGGCAAATAGGTCACAGTTAAATTATTGAATTTGGGAAAAGCCTCTCCATGTCATCCCATATCTTCATTGTATTATCCTTTAAAGGAGTATCAGTAGATGACAGGAACATATGAAATTCTGTTTATGATTTAGTTTTATCTTTCGTATTTTGAGTTCATATCATTGTGTGACAATATTTTATGATAGCTCTTTCCTGATTATCGCGTTTTTTTGAAACATTTTTGGAGTATATTGTGGAAATATCCCTTTTCGAAATTTTTCAGGCTAAATATTGATCAGTAAACAATGCATAAAGAAATGAAGATAAATTTTTCAGTACGGTCCTCTAGCAACATATTAGCAGAAATGTTTACTTTCGATATCCAGATCAAATGATCAAAAAACTTGAGGCATTTGAGATGTGGCTCTATAGACGCATCCTGAAGATACCCTTGACTGACAGAATCACCAGCGACGAAGTACTAAGACGCATTGGTCGCAAAAGAAAATTGTTGACAATTATTAAGATAAGAAAGACATCTTTTATAGGACACATCTTACGCAACGACAAATACCTACTGCTACAGAACATAATGCAGGGCAGAGTAGAGGGAAAGAAAGGCTTCGGCAGGAATAAGAAATCCTGGCTCCGTAACATAAGAGAATGGACAAATCTTAGCGTCGAAGAATTGTTTCATATCGCGAGGGACAGAGACGTATTTAAAAACGTTGTCACCAACCTTCAATGAAAAGACGGTATCCAGCTATTGTTACTGTTAGTTTTTTAACGCATAACAAACATTTTCTCGTATTTGTTTGGGATAGATCATAATTGAGTTTTCGGCAACTAATTAGCATTTTTAGTTTTTAGTATTTTATTCAAAATATTTGTTAATTTTGCAGTGCTATTTCTATTGAGAAAAATGTGAAAGAATGAATAGAAATACAGATATAAACGTCACAGCGTTGTAAAAATATTGAAAGTTGAAGTATATAAATGGGAAAGAAAAACTGAAGAAACACTGATCGATACAGATGACGAAGATTATAGCTATTGAGCAGTGACAATTTCTTGTATATCAAAATAAGAATATTGGATAAAATTACAATATGCGGTTTGATAATTTTCACAATTAAAGCAAATGAGTGTAGAAAACTTATAGTAGGATCCTTCAATCAAGTTATCGGTAATTATTACCATAAAAAGTGATTTTACCAGTGAGTTGAAGCTTGTCGTAATAAAAACATCACGAAATTAATTTGAACTGTTGTTTTGGCATCTCACAATTCCACTAAACACTGACATTGTACTATACTTGAGACATAGCCAAAGTTCTCACAAACATTACTAAGTAAACACACATGCAGATAGCAATCGCGACATATACATTACTAAAACTAACATTGACGTGATGGTGAGTATATATCTATAATACACAATACACAAATTTAGAGTAAAAATAATTCGAACGACGCGACGCTTCCAAAACCCCAGCTGTTATTATTAGTTATGACTACTAGTAGTTTTTGAAAGATAAAGAAAATAAACATAGTGAAAGTCTTTTGTTTATTTCTATATTTTATCAAAATTATGTTAATAACTTAAAATTATATCAATGAAGAATAACATATTATATTATTATAATTATTTAGTCAAGTATAATTTATATATTGATTTGAATGTATAATATCCTGTAGTTTCGGAAAATTTTTGTAATAAAATTTTATTTCCCTCATTATCATGATGTTGATACTTATACAAGTTCATCAACTTGTACCTAATCAAATGATTAACACCCACACACAACAATTTATACTACAAGTCGTTAAGTATATTGAGAATAGTTTAGTACACTCGAATTAAAAATAATTTCATACCAGAAACAGGTATTATTGTCGAGAAGCGAGGCTTCGAAGTCTTTAAGGGATGCGATACATTTTTTTATCGGGGTTCACATAGTATTTTTATACAATTGGAATTTTATTTGTAAACGAATAGTTCCTCTAACTGATAAAAATCATAAGAAATATGGAGTTTTTTCAAAAATCGAATCATCCTTACTTGTTACATAAATACTTGTTAATCTTTTGCTGGTGGTCTAGATTGTTAAAAATCAGAGATTCGAATGGTGGTACTCCACCTGAAATTTGAGCACTGACTAAAGAAGTGGAGCTATCCCCAAATGAATTACGGATATTCTTTCTTTTGCGTTTTCAAGAGAAGATATAACGGAATTTATTTTGGAAGCACCAAATGGATCAAGATCTAATCATAATCAAGCAGACTATATTTCTCTAGCTTTAACAACTTTTATACTTCAATAAAAGTTATGTTTACAAGCTATGATAAAAAATTTTGAACATAGTAAACTTTAGAGCCTTCCTATTCATTTACACATTTTATATAAGTGTTTTAAATGTTGAAAACAATTTGGTTGAAGTTATCGAATTTTATGGAATCATATTTCTATGAGAACCTCATAATAATTAATCACGATTATTAGAAAATACTATTATAATGTTTATTATAATCTATAGTTAAAATTTTGTCAATATTTAAAATATTCGAAATATTCATCAATTTTATCAAAACCAAATAGTAGTTTATGTAAAATTCCACGATTCTCTAAATGTGTTTTTTAAATGAACAGTATTTTTTGAACAACTTTCATATGTTTATGTTTAGTAACAGTTCTTGGACCTCTGCTGTTGATATAGTTTTAATCTATACAGGGAAAAATGTCAAGATCAAAATCAAAATTTAAGTTGGCGTAACAAAAAATAAATATTAGAAAAAACAAAAAAAAATAGATTCGTTCTGCAGGGATGATAGTAACTTTCACGGAAATTTTATATAGAGAACTACTGGGCTTAAAACTTTTATTACATAACTTTTCAGTTAGAACAGATATATTATATGATATATAATAAATGAAACAGTGAAATCTAAAAAAAATATTACTATGTCAAGTAATATTCACTTCACATGATTATATTATTATCAGCATTTAATGCTAGTAAAGCATTTGAAAAAATAACTGAGAATATTAAGAATATAGAAAACTACACATACTAACCAGAGTTATGTTTAGTTAGATAGAATTCATTCAATGTGATTTGTTCTATAACTGTAAAATAATTCACGTATCCTCGAGTTCAGAACTTTACACATTGATTAAAGAATCGAATCCATTTGTTGTATTGACAAAGATATAGAGGATTGTTTCAAAAAAATTATATTTGGCAAAAGCTCATAAAAATATTCAAAAAGGTGGAAATACATTCTGTTAGAATACACTTCAACCCTTCTAAAAATGTTTGAAATGAAATAATTTAATAGACTTCGATTATACTTTTGAAATATTTTTAAAACAATTATTGAATCTTTTGAATTTAATATTTTTTACAAGCGAGTCTCACTTTTGTTAATATTATTATCATATTAAAAACATTAAAATCTAATCAATTTTTGAACTTATGTTTATTTATAATTTTCGTTCTCAAATCGTTAAGGCATTATATTAAATGCAATATACGATTTACTTTAATAAAATTAATTTTCTTCTAAGAATTATATTTTAATCCTTTGTTCTTGTGTTTCAGTATTTTTTGTATATCGTATCCAATTACATGTTTCTTTGGATAGTAGTTTATTATGTCTGTTGTTAAAAACACATAAATCCTTCAAATTAAATTCAGACATTAATGTAAACTTTGGAAACACTAGCTTTTTATTACTTTTGAAAACATTCTCTGGGAACAAAAACATTTTTGGAAAAACTTTTCAAACATGTGTGTAAATATTTTAGTAAAATTTATACTTAGAATATAGATTTGATAGAAATACGATTAATATGAATTTGTAGTGATATCAATTTATAATTTTAAGTTGTACTATTATTACTTTTGGTGGAACTGCAATTAATTTGATTTTATTTCTTTGTACATTGAATGACGAAAACTATATTTCTCTATTTTTCTAAGGAGCTTCCAAATCCTTCTATTCATTATATTTCAGATTTTGTGAAAAGTATATCTGGTAAGCATATTAAGTATATTTGAAATGACAAATCTGATATTTATTTGGTTTCCTAAAAGCTGAAGCATTCATTTAAATACTTCAACTTTGGTCTGATTTTATTATTATTCACATATATATTATTCACATATAGTGAAAATATCTGTCATGTTAATTATTAAAAATGAACTTGTAAAATTAAATTCGATCTCATTTTTGATACATTTCATTAGTATATTCAAGATAACGAAAATTCTACATATTTTAGCTAATCCATAATTTATCAATTTCCATAGAAAAGTTTTACTTTCTTCTATTCATCATTTGTCATTCATTTGGTTTTCTAAGAGTTGAAGATATTTTGCATACTTAAACTTTTGTCTTATTACATTATTATTATCGTCACTCAGTGAAAATTTCATTTTATTATGTTTGTAATTTCAATTTTATTTAAATAGACTCACCATTTCTTTTATAATTGAATTCGATTTTATTTTTCGACACATATCATTAGAATGTTCATAAAGAAGAAAACTACACACACAAATCCATTATTCATCTATTTCGATAAAAAACATTTATTTTCTTCTATTCATTCATAAAAGTTGAAGATATTTTCAAAGTTTTGTCTTTTTACATTATTATTATCGTCATTTCGTTTTATAATGTTTCCAATTTCAATTTTAGTTAAATAGACTCACCATTTCTTCTATAATCCGATTTTATTTTTCGATACATTTCATTATAATCCTCATAATGACGAAAAATCTACATGTTCTTACAAATCCAATATTTATTTATTCCAATAAAAACATTTACTTCATAATATTCGTCATATTTCAGACCAAGGCAAAAGTATATAAGTTAAGCATTATATATTTGTCTTGGCCAATATTTTCTTTTGATATTCATATAGTTTTCTGAAAGTTGAAGATATTTTGCATACTTGAACTTCTTTAATTTTTTTAGTATTCAACAATATAGTTTTGACTTAAATGTAGTGATTTATATATTACCAAAACCTCCTGAGACATACTTTGTTTTCCTTCTCGAAATATTGTTTATTAAAACTGGAAAATTTGTGAATTTGTGAAAAATAATCTTTTAATGAAGTAAGTTTTGTGAAAAAACTCCTTTCTATACTTATTTTCAGTTTTAGTTTTTTAGAGATTGAATAAAAGGACTTTGAAATCATTCAACACTTATTTCAAATCACTTTGGTATTTTTTTCTAAATAAATCATTTTCTTGTGAGAAATTAAGTAAAAGAAGAGATTTTCAATGAAAATCCTGGGAAACGCTTTCTACTTCTCTCATTCCCGAAAGTTGAAAGGAACAATCGATATATTGGCGAAAGGGATTTCGCAGATGTTGTCAAACAAAAAGATTCTCGCATTATATCACTCATTTACTTGAAAATTTTTGTGCGTTATCACTGTAATCCACCAAAAATTGAACATGTTACATCTTCACACCACCAAAATCACTAACATACATTGCGAGTAACGAGTAGAATACTGATCATCGTCTTCGTCTTTTTCTGTTCTATGCAACGGCCCGCACGCGTAAGGCGATATCATCGTACTGACTAGCAACTCGGATTCTCTTCCACACGATCCCACGAATCGTGTTTAACCGAATGCCGAACGGGCTCTCCTTCGGGTTTGAGAGTTTTAGATCCTACTGAAAGGGCACTATACACCAGACTGGGGTAATGGGACGGTAGCCAGGTCAAAATAGCATCTTTAAGCTGCAGGGTGGGCTCTCTTTTCGAACACATAGGCGGGGAGGGAAATAGAAGAAACACATGTTCTTTGTGTGCGTGTTATATCGATGATTTTTGATAGTAGTCAAGGAATTTTTTAAGGGAGTGGATTGGTTATTGCGTGAGGAAGTTACTTCGTGAAAAAAATCATTTGATTATTCGGAAGAAATCAATTTTATTCTGTTGAAGTTTCATTAACACACACCCCGTTTTTCCAAATTGATGCGTCTAGTATTTATGGCTATCGACAAGTTTTTATCAATCTTATACCACAATAATGTGATTAAGAACATCATTTACGTATCACTTAGTATAGTGATAGTGATAGAGTTTTCTTCCCATCAAAAGGAAAACTAAGATATATTCATATTTACACATACGACATTAAATAGCAAAGTGTACCATTTCTAATATATATACAAGCTATAACAATAATAATAATTACACACATACATTAATTAGTTGAGTGTTCTAAATTTTGTTATTTCATAAAAAAATTGATCGATATCAAATATCAATATTCAAATTGACGCTTGAAATATTAAGTTTATTGATTCTGGTTGCTATAGAAATCGTTGTTGATTTTTATTGGTTACATTTTGAATTTTTATATGCTAGTTCGTTACGAATGGAGCTGAAGATTTATCGGTTAGATTATGAATGACAAACAACATAATAATGATGAACTTCAAAGACAAATAAATAGCCGAAAATAAATAGTTATAAAAATTGTGGACACCTAATAAAACCATTCGGTTTCTCTCATATTGTAATAGCTAGATAATAGTTCTGGTTTAATACAGAAGAAGTATTGACAAAGAAATTAAAAGTGTGATGAAGAAAAAAAATATTTCTAGAGATACTTACTACTTTTGATTAACAAAAAAAGTTGCGCAAGAATTACGAGAACAAACTAACCACTTTATATAAATTGATAATAAACCGACAACACCTGCAATTAATCAGTAGCATCGGGAATTTTGTTGAAATTAATATTGGAAAGTTGTGTACACATGAATGATATAAATAATTGGATATTTAAATAAAAGTAAAATATAATCACGTTATATATTTTGAGATTCAAGAAAACTTAAGCGATCCCCACGTACATCAATAAATTTTGTAACCGAAGCTTTCACAACTTGAAAGTTTGAAGCCATCTACTCCACCTATATTATCCTCGATTGTGAAACTCCAACCACATGTTACTTTAGGTGAAACTATAACTAGAAATCACAATTGGTCAAATCAGGCGAATAGGATAGATGTTCGATGAGTTTCACTTTCTATAACCTAAACATGTAACTGATTTACTGCAAAAATATTTTGTTGTGTACCAGTATGCTGTAACTGAACGTTGATATTCAAGTTTAATTGTTTCCATTAATTTTGTATTATGAACACAATAGAATTTAACATAATTTTCTTGAAATTAGTAATTCTTTATTGTTGGTGTTGAAGAATCTTCGTGTGAAAAAAGTAACAATTTTTCGTCTTTGATCTTATTCGATCATAAGTGTCAATTTTTAAATGTTTTCAACAATAACTGAAGAGTACGGGCCTACTAGAATGTACCTCATCACTAAACGTTATGAGTTTTCTGTTAAATTCGCTATATCAGCGGAAAACAGTAGCACAAAATGCCCGTTGAACCGACCATTGAGTCATAGTAGATCATAGCACACACATGTTCTCTTGAAAAATCCATATTTCAATAAGACATCATATGTACCACTATTAACTCTGTTTACAGCGACTGAACTACAGTTAGAGCATAAGGATGGTGGTATTCAAAAATGCAGTATTGCCAGCTTAAATTCTTCTAGCTTCGTGGTATAGAGTGCTACTTTTACATTATTATTTTACTATAAGATTGTGATTCTCTGCTAAAAAGACTTGTACCAAGTACTCTGACTATTGACATTTTGTTTCATAAGGCCACGAGGTAACAAACACTACTCATTGTTCCATAGTGATGAAGAAAACCATCCAGCATATACATCTCATTGTTTAAAAACATATGTCCAGTAACTGCTGCAAGCAAATCATATAGAACCATAGAAACTAGAATTTTTAGCAGCACAACTAGAAGCTTTAGTAGACACCAATACTGAAGAGTCTTCTAGTGCACATCACTTGAGTAGGAATGTCTTATGAAACAGTGACGATGGCATTATAGTTGAATAAATTTTGCTTTATTGAAATGCAAATTCTTCTATAGCTTTTTTGACACAATTTCTACCGAAGTTGTGAATCTGAAGTATTAAAAGAAAGTGAATGTTTGTCCCATTTCTCTTGAGAACACTATTATTGGATGTTTATTCATCGGAAAAAAAATTAACTTGTGAGTTATGCAGAAACTTGCTTCGTCAAACAAGTATTTTATTATGAACAAACTGATGCGATTGGCAAATTTGCAGAATCTCATCAATTTCCAAGAAGATGGAGCGATACCACATCACTATCTTCCAGTTAATTTATCTCGAATGGACTCTAAACAATATTTCAGATTTGATAATAATAAATGAGATTTAGATGTCAAGAGATTTGGGTAAATTTTTTTCAAAATGCTATTGGAGTTATTGGAATATTTGGAGAGCAGAACTTTTCACTGTTTATGTAATAATGGAAAACATTTGAAAAATTCTATGCTTGTCATCAAAAAACCGCCTAGAAAATCAGGTATTAATCAAATCTAATATCCATTTGAGATTCTACGAGTTGTATCCGATAGTGTTAAGAGGGTTCAAGTAATTCATTTCAAATGTAATGTACAAACAACAACCCCTGCAAACCAGTGTGACATAGCTTCTATATAATTTTCTGTCGAAATATAGACAGTGGTATGTTTTTGAATTGACTCAGTTTACCTTCAGCGGTTATCGAAATGCACGCTAGACAGTGTAATTGTGAGTGTTGGTGTAGTGGTGGTGTAAACACTGTTTTCAGTATGATTATCAACGGTTCCAGAAATTCCAGCTTAGTTGGTCTTTATTTTGTATACAATACATAAAAACTAAGAACTTTTGAAGTAATATCCACATAAGGATAGCGAGACAACTCTCATAAGATGTTGAAAAGAAATTACATGTATCAAACTACCGGTACCTATAAAATTATAGGTTTGTGACCAAATTGGTTCAAAATAACTTTTATATTCATCAGGGGGATCAAAGTTAAAAGAAAGAACAATATTTTACTGAAAACAGAAACAACTTCGTTGGTACTGATGATTTAAAAAGCAAAACAAATATAGGAAAAGTCTTTTAAATTTTACATAATTTTCTCTCGAAGCAATTAAAGCTAGGCATTCATAGATTTACTGTTGTCGGTCAGTTGGCCGAACATAGTAATCAAGAATAAAGGATCTTCGGAATCGTTTATACAATATTTTCTAACTTTCATCATGTCATGTTTTCCATTGGAAATAAAATATCAAAATTGCACTATTGATCCAACAATGAAAAATGCTAAAGAAAATTTATTTTGTGATAATAAAATTTTAATATATTGTGATATTCTTAATTGACAGCTTTCGAACTGAATTTCTCAATTATTTCAGATCGTTAAGTCGAGGACTTGACCCGTTTACGTTATTAAAAACTCTCATCGATTGAATTTTAATGGTATATACATTCATTTCCTTTCGAAACAATCATAAGAATTTCAACGTGGTAGTATATTGAACGTTCTATATATATATAAATTTTTGATTATCGATTTCCGTAAAAAAAATTTATTGAGGCAAAAATCTCCAAATGTATCTCCACGTTTCAGGAAGAACAACTACGAGTGATTATCCTCGATACAAGCAAAGCTTTCTATCGAATGTGGCACAAGAGCTTACTTTTTAAGATGGCAGAATACAGAAATCTCTTATATAAGTCTTGGGCAACCACCTTAAAGAAAGGAAGTTTCAGGTGAAGTTGGCAAACGGGTAATTTTAAGTCGGAAAGGCAGAAATTCAGTATTATCACCAATACTTCATACTATTCACACGGAAGTTGATAGCGCGTTATATAGCAACGAGTTACTGGGGAGTGAGAAACATCATCGAAAAGACTCCAAAACCAAACAAACAAGATAAAATGCAATTAGGGAAAACTGCACTCTATAATAAAAGGTATAGCCACAGTCTCGACCACAATTTAAAAATAATCGACGAAGAAATTTAATGGTCAGACAAAACCAAATGCCTGGACAAATCTCAGAAAACAGAGAAAAAAAAACAAAACGCACAAAAAATGAAAAAAAAAAACCAAGAGGTTTAAAGAGGACACCACCCGAGACGGTAATTTGGTACTTGACCAAATGCCCCAGTTCTACTTTGAGAACAGCTATCTATAGAGAAGGCGAAAGACCACCCAGATTATAGTTTTTCTTGCCGAAGAAAATTGAATAGGTTTACCTGAGGTGACAATACACACACATACTACGATGACCGAATAATCGCGACCATAAAGGTACATAAATAACAGAGCTAGTCATTCACGAGTAGTTTAAACCACTCGAAATCTCTTATAGAACTGGAGATATATGAAAAACGCAAAATAAAATGTAGATCTGTTGAAATGACAGCAGATGTAGGAAGATCCGTAGCATCCATCCGTGGACGTTGTCTAAGGTTGCATGCCCAACGGGGACAGGCTTTCACACGCTTGTGGATGTGGTCTTGAATCATGTACATTGAAATTAAAAATCTTTGGTGCTCAATCAATGAAAATGGTTGATTATTTTGATTATTATTTATTGTGTCTCATTTTTAAAAAAATTGCACTTGATCTACTTAAGTCCAATTGTCTTATATTTTAATATTTGTCTGTGCTGCTCAAAAGTAGCCAACACATAATATTTAATTGTAAATGGATGAACTATAGAGGAAAACATCCTAATTATAGTTAGTATTAAGTTATAGTATTTGTTAATCTTTTGTGTATTTGAATTGCTTTAAAATAAGGAACAAGATAAATGAATCCCATAATAGATGCCCATAATCTCATTCATTATCAAATAGTTTTTGTGATGTGTGTTTCCACATTTGCACTATATTGTTCTTCAGAAAGAGTATCGTCGTATTTTGTTCATAAATAGAAAAGTATCTCAATAAAAACACATTTTGTCGTCTCTTGCAAGTTAATTATTTTTGACGTTTTAACAATAATCATCGTCTTTTCTGTAATCTGGTTGAGGTTGAATCCGCTCATTTACCAACAAACAATATTGTTCATAAGTCACGATTTTGACTAAAAGATGTTGCTAATAATAAATGATAATGATGAACGAGTCGAAAAATTTTTCAATTTATTATTTTTTTTTTGTTTTTTGTTATTATTCATAGACATAAATTACAAATGCACTACGTGCCTGTTGGTATGAAAATATTTGGGAAAATGTCTTCTTTCTTTGCTTAGTTTTTGAACCTCTCGGTGCTAAAGAAATGTAATAAAATTAAAGAAGGTCATTTGCTTCTCAGCAGACTAAGGGGGAAATATAACGGAAATAAAAAGGTATGAGTGTCGCTGTAGGTACAAAAGTAGCTGTAGCGATGCGTCCACTTCATTCTATGAAGTTATGTTTATGTGATTCCTGAAGAAATTGGCAGCTTGGCTAGTTCAAAATGTTATAATAAAACTTGGATTGGACATTATGGTAATTTTTTTTACTAACGTGCGTAAGATACGTACTTCAGACACACTCTCGAATGCGTAAAGAAACATACTTTAAGCGTAAAAAATGTATTATTAAGGTATCATATGCGATAGTTTAGGTTGCATTGATGCCATTTTTGTTTTTCTACTAATGTAGTAATAATTATTTTAAGGTGAGATTTATACATGCACACCGTTGTTTTGTTAATTTGTCCTAATCTTGATTAAAATGTTATTAAGTATATAATATTATTTTATAAGGAAAATAAAATAAAAATAACCATTAACTGTATTTTGATAAAATATTCGCTTGTAGAAATAAGATTGTATGCAATTCGCGTGTAAAGACCTTTTTTCGACGCATGTGATTGTCGCATGAGTCTGCGGCATTCTTTGAAAAAAGACTACTTTACATACTTCTTACATAAATTACTATTCACGCCTCAATTTGTGAACATCATTTTTATTTTTTTGTACAATCATAAAAAATGTCACAATTACAGTAATACAACAACAAAGTTTCTACCAAAACTATCGAATATAGTATATTCTCTGTGCGTGATGTTAAAATATTTGGAGTTGGTGATGGGATTTCCTAAGGGAGTGGGTTTATTCGTTGCGTGAGGAACTGATTTGTAAAAAAACATAATTTATTAGATTGATTTTACTGAATAATTCAATCACTGTTGGGATATTTGATTACATGATATTTAACGACGTTGTTTCTAGCTTTTTCCATTAATAAAGTTATTATATAAACCATCAAATATCAGGTTACATTCAATATAATTTTCCTATTACCTTATTTAATAAAGCAAAAGTTAATTTCAAACTGATATTCAAATCTAGATAAATATATGTTTTATTGACCTTCTGACATATTTTATGTTAAAATAAAATTATTCATTATTACATTTGAAGTAACTTATCAAGACACTTTTCTTGATGCAGAGTTTAATATTTTCCTAATAATTGTTGCTTTCAATATTTGCGACTATGACTGGTGGTAATATATTTTACAAACTAAATATAAAGTAAAATAAGAGGTCGCTGTGAAGCTTGGAAAATAATGGAGACCTTGTTGTTGTGATTTTTTTCCCGTAAACATTGCAATTATGAAGTGCTTGGTGACAACATAGTCTACAATAAACGAATATCGAGAGAAAACTCGTGTCTAAATATTGCGATACTTTAGTTATACGATTTCTATTAGTGAGGTGAATTAATTTATTTAAGCACCACACTTAACTAATTCACTTATCACTATCATTTAACTAACTTAAATAATTTATTTAAATTCCTCGATTACTTCTTTTTATGTCTGTTCACTATGACTATCTATTATAAATTCTAAAAATTCTAAAAATTTCTAGAAAATAAAGAAACAAACCAAATAAATAAATAGACCTTCCTAGAAATTATTCGAAAGACACAATGTAAATAAACCTCGTGCTGTAATAAAAAGTTATATAAAAAGAAAATATCAAAGGCAGTGCTTACGCCAAATTTTCGAATTCCAGGTATCTCAAACGTACGTCGAAGGTTGACGCCGGACAGGGCCGGCGTGAGAACCCATTTCTCGAACTTGTTCGTAACAATATATTGAAATATGTTTTTTCCAGTTCCGTCCTAGTAAGTTCCAAAAAATTAAAACATTTGCTATTCACTATTCATTTTATCAAGGTTTTTATGGATTTTAGCGAGAAAAATTTCACTCATGATTTTCAACGTCCAATATAATTTCTGAATGGTAGTAAATTTTGACAGTTTTCAGTTGGACGTGTATTATAATAGCAAAGCTTCAAAATCTAACTTGTAAATGAGTGAAAGTGGTGAAAATGAAGACGAGAAATAAGTAATGATGAATATTATAATAGGAACATATTAGAGCGTATGAGATTCCAGTGGCGTGCTTTTGGAAACAACAAGGGAAATTAAGTACAAGTCGCGACTGTCGATCAGCATAGCAAATCTGTGATAATTTAGTTTACCAGAATGTCTTGCTGAGTCGACACGCTGTTACACAAAAAATAATGCATTGGATGAAACATCTGTTCCACTCAACAGATAACTGGCAAAAATTGACAGTTTTTTAGCAAAACTGAGTCACCACTCTGAAAAGAATAATACCACTTAGATTCTAAATTAAACGTGGGAGAGAAAATTTGTAAAATTCCGACATTCACAATTTGATTTGATCTGAAAGATTGAAAGTATAACTATAGGGGAAGCAGAAAAAAACGCTTTTTTTTTGCTTCCAATGATCCTTCTCATGAATGCAAATGTGTATGTACTACTTATTCCCGTGCAAGAAAAAGAAAACACAACACAACTGAAAATTGATGTAGCGATAATTAGCTGAACTAGAACTTATGATACATAAAAACTATTCAATTGAAATTGAATGAATGAATAAGATGTTCAAAAAATGTCTATCTAGTTTCATATAATTGTAAGGGCGCTGTTCGGAATTACGTATAATGTTTTGTAGCAATTAATTAACTTACAATTCGGTACTCTTCGGTCTGTTAATGCTAACGAAGAGATTTGAGTTCTTAAATTTTTTCTCTTTGAATAACCTCACAAAAACAAATTTACTTGTAATAGTAGATCTTGCAGATCAGTTACTGAAGCTCCACTTTCCAATATATTTCTCAAGAAATAGTTTATTGAGATATTGCCTTATAGCTACAATATGTGAAGGTGCATCATCTCGTTATACAAAGAGAACATATTCTGAGAATGCCTATTCGCCGGAAGAGCGACAAAAATGACTTGTTCTTCATCTACCAAAATGCAGAAATATGAATAAATCGATAAAAGTGAAAATATACAAATAACATTTTGATTCAGATACTAAACATGAACTGTAGTCTCAGTTTTTGTTGAAAAATATTTTCACTCACTTTATTCGATAGAAAAAAAAATAGATGCCTGTCAATAACATTATCAAATGTATCTAATTGTTTTCCTTTCATTTATTCACAATCTATTATTAATATAAAGATAATTAACAACTTTCAAATATTCTATTCGATTGAAGCACTTATGTTTTGTATTACTTACATGTAAATTTAATTGCATTTATACAGCTTTTCCTTTGCTCTAATTTTCAACTCGCAGTTGAGAATATTTAAACTTTACACTTATTGTTTTTGTTTGTATTATTTCAATTTAAAATACACAATGACCGTTGCAATCGATTCAACTGTTTCCACCTTATATTTCGCTGACGCGTTAATCATTTTTAATTATATCTGTTGGAATGGAATTAATAGTATCTCGTAATAATTTGATATAAATTTTTTCATCTAAATTTTGTGGAAAAAATAAGTCCAACAATACCATAACTAATAGGTAGGGTATGTACACTTAAAATTTGTTGATACAATAGTTAGGCAGAAATAATTGTACATTAAAACTATTTTTCACAGTAAGAATTTCACAATTTCACATAGGTCGTAACAAAAAATAACTTCTTTTATCGTTAGTTTTTAGACATTTACCAGGATGTGCGTCTAGGAAGTTATTTAATTATCAGTAGCTAATTATAGATGATAAGAATATTACTGTTTTTGCTGTACGTTGAACGTATTATCTTTCGTTCTTCTTATCTTTGCTTCTGTGATTTCTAAACAATTTTTTCGTCACAATATTAAAAATTGAATCATTATTTGAAATACACAAATATATATTATCTATGGTGTAATAATATGAAAACTGCTATTTCGTACTAAAAATCATCAGACTCGATTAGTTCAACCACGAAATCAGCATTAGGATATTTTTTTATTTGTAATTAGCTCTTAACATAACTAAACTATTTCTGGTAAAATTTATATTAAGTTTCTTGCGCTACCCTGAAAAATTTTTTTAGTTCTAGCAACTCAAAAGCAGCATACATAAAAAGTTTGTGAGAGTGTAATCCACTTTTGGAAAGTCTCTGTAGGTTCCAATTACAATAATACCACGCTTGTTACTAGTGAGTCTCAAACTTGTAGACACCGTAAAGCAACTTTTCTTCCTGAACCTTCCTTAACCCAATCGGCTTTTTTTACTTGCAAGTCTTTAAAAATCTTTGGTCTACTTAAGTACTGCTGATCGTCTTGCCATAACCGTTCCTTTATCGGAGTTTACAGCCTCGGCAATCATCCGGATGCTCATTCGACGATATTTCTTAGTGTAGGGAACAAATACTTTGAAGGAATTGAGGTATCACATGATTGCGAAATCGAAAAGGATTTGAACGAATATCATTTCCATCTGTTTAGCCAATTGAGATTTGAATTTGGGATACCATGTTTAGTTATGTCATAATTATCTGTTTGAGTTAAACTTTATCAGTAACGAAGAAGAAGAACGATTTGAAAAAATGGTGCTATCAATTTGAAGGAAAAATATCATATTAAAAGCAAAAATTGCTTGAGGAAAAGAATTGAGTGCAAAATGTGAGTTTTTGTAGGGTATGATGATATATGATACAACAAGAATAATTTGTACTAATCGCCAATATTTTGATTAAATGAAGATGGAATAATATTAATAAACATGAGAACTAGAGAAGAAAAATATTGGAGATCAAGAAAACAGCAAAAGCTGAAAATGATAATGGGATATAAAAAAGTAACGAGTCAGTTATTATAGGGTAGATATGGATACTTCCATAAATATCAGTGAATAAATGGAAGTCAAAATATTGTCACTTGAAGCTAAGCTAATGGTAAATAAATTCGAGCATCTCATCAGAAACGACAGGAGAATTTATGTTAATATTGTACTCTCGGCGGTTATTGTTTTTTCAAGGATTCAAGAGATAAAAAATTTTGTACTCACTACCCGATATTCCTTTCTAGTTTTAGCTAAATTTAGAAACATACCGAATTCAATTAGCTGCCATATTTTGATGTTTTGTTTTGCCTAAATACTACTGTAATATAATCCGACAAGTACTGAATTTGAATGTTCTAAATAAGGCAGCCAGCCAAATTAGTGCATCGCCGAATCAGACGAAATGGCAGACGGTTAATGAAAAAAGGTGAAATTCTATTTTCAATGACTGTCACTTGCTTATTATACAAAATTGAATTGAAAGCGATGATACGAGTGGATAATTGCTACATATTGCAGTTATTTTACAAAGTTATTGGGGATGCATATTCTCGTAGACTATAGAGACTTTTTCTCTTAAACACTATCATTCATTTCATGACAAACTTCATATTTTAAATATCTAAAGGCCCGTTCTCACGAAGCGAAATTTGTGGACAAATAGGGATGATAATATACGAAGAGAAAGTGGTTGATAGAACAAATTGTTAATCGTTAATAATAATGTCAGAGTTCCGATAAGTACGAGGCTTTATTATATAATTTAGCTGTTTGCTTGATAGTAAATGGAGGCACTATAATCGATTTGTTAATTTTAATATCAAATTTTGAGGTTGATGAATGTTATGTTTTTTATAAAATATTACAAAATTCCCAGACGATGAATACATAAGTATTCGAAAGCCGGAATATATTAGAGTTAGTACACTTTGGTGTTTAATTTTGCCACAATCCCACTACGAAAAAGTTTATATATAATCTGTTATGTTTTTACCCTTTAGGGTACTATTTAGCTACTTTCTTATGAAGAGTTTCCAGAAATAATCCATGCATTAAATTTCAAAATAATACACTTCAACAAATTTCTCTTTTATATTGTCAAGCGAAGGTCGAAACGGTGTCTTAGAAACCAAAAATAATAGTGTCCTTTATTTATTTACTTTATACGAACTCATGCTTATGTTTCGGCGAGTGCGACAAGTTAAAACTTGCAGTACCGGCTGATTTGTTTATTATTTTTTAACTG
Source organism: Diorhabda carinulata (assembly GCF_026250575.1). Lineage (NCBI taxonomy): Eukaryota > Metazoa > Arthropoda > Insecta > Coleoptera > Chrysomelidae > Diorhabda > Diorhabda carinulata. The sequence continues at coordinate 24,532,872 of NC_079462.1, read as the reverse complement.
TGAAATTATTTCTTAAGTAGTTATTATTGTAGTTCAGTCCCAATTAGCCCTATAAGACGCAACAACGTGCTGTGATTACTATTTGGTTTGGACCGAGACAACTTTTCGTAAGATCGTATTGTTTTCGTTCTCGCAAATTCAGACCTAAACATTTTAGAATGGCCTTGAAAAGCCACAACCGGTCTCAGAGATAGCAGTTCAAATCAGTGATTCTAGAGATTTGCCTTTGAGTACTTCTACAGTGAAAAGTAGCTTGACAGAAGCTGGCCTTTTCGAAGGGTGGCAGTGAAAAACCTCTTTTCAAATCTCAAAATAAAGTATGTACAGAATTAGTAGTGGTCTGAAGAATATAAAATTTAGACGCATGAAGAGTTATAAAATAGTGTTTATGCAGAGCTCAGAGTAATAATAGATGTGAAATATGTAATCCAAACTGCAAAACTCAGCAGGTTATTGTTTGGGAATTTGAAGGAATAGGGTTTTAAAAACATTAAACGAAAATGTAGTACGATTTGCATGCGCCTGATTGGCAGAACATTTGTTTTCTAGCATGATAACGATCTCAAGCATTCCTCGAAGCTGTGTAAATAGTATTTGAATTGAAAAAGAATAATAACTGAAAGTTAATTGAGCGTCGCAGTCGCCCGACCTCAAACCGATTGATTTGTGTTGGCAAATTGGACAGGGAAGTCAGGAAACAGTGGACTTCTTTCACTTCACATAATATCCTGACAAATGAATGATGCAAAATAGACGACGATTATTATGTTCTTTAAAATCTGAATATCAAAATCGGTCATATTGTTTTTATTCGTTGTACATCACGCAAAATATAGGGTTGCTTCAAAAAGCCTTTGTACAAGGAACAAAAAGCGATATTCCTCTTTTAAGAAGTTTGATTCATTCATGTTAATAATCAATTACCATCTATAGAATGACGACTGATAATTCGGATTAATTTAGCACAAGAGTTAAATGTGCTTGTGTAAAAATGGAACTAGTAAATTTTGTCTTTTCTAAGAATTCGCAAAGCATTAGCACTGAATAGGTTCGTTGATGCGAAACTCAAATTTGATTTTTTAATTGCTTTTGTTCTAATTATGTTTTAGATATTATTTTTATAGAATAAAAAAGTAATTCCAATGATTACGTCAACTATTGTGGAGGTTTTAAATTAATTCTATATCAATCAATTCCGTTACCATACGAAACTATTGAAACTTTTCTTTAAGTTATCAAATGTTTATCCATATTATTGTTTTTATTCTATTTTAACACCACAAATGACTAAAAGTAAACGTAAGTGATCTTGACCAATAGTTAATTAAATACGATAGTTTATGTGTTTACTTAAGATACTCGTAAACTTATATTTAACTCCCTGCAGTTTGATTACAGAATTAAAAACATGTGGTATAATTTAAATTGTGCATATCAGTTAAATAATTCTTGGAAACATGCGAAATATAAGTTTTCAAATGTTTCCCGGTATTCTCTTACATCATGTGCGAAATGTTTGGAAGAAATTTGAAAAGGATGTTTTTAAAGATGAGATGTAGTTTGAAATAGTCGAAGCTGTCAACAGAAATTACAATTATTTTTGAAGCTAAAATCGAATCAAAGGAAATAACAGAAGGTTCCAGGAGAACATGTAAATAATAATTCTATTTTAGTGCTTATTAACTAAGACAACTTTAGACTATAAAAGTAGAAAATCTATCAATTAGATGGGATGGTTAAGTTTTAGCCCAATAAAAAAAAGTAGTTGAACAAATAGTATTAAATAATACCATTAGAAAGTATGTGTTGTCTGTTTAATAAAATGCAGTGAAGATGTAGTTTGAGTTTGCTTTAAATTTATGAAATTTATTTATTTATGAAATTTATGTTTTAATGAATGAAAAGTCTAGAAAATAAATGTTTGGAAATTCAAGCCAAAAAGATGAACTTAATGCCTGTTGACTGAGGAAAAGGTGATGCCAAATCTAATTTTAGCTATCATCATAACAATAACTGAAGATGGATTCATAACAATAACCGAAGGTGGATTTTGCCAATTGAACAAAAGAAACGGCCGCGTAAAATAATTTTATTTCCGATCCCAGTTCAGTATTTGCCAACAAAAATTAATTAAAACCGAAGGAGTACCGGATGTAGAAATATCGCTCCGATCAGTTACTACAGCTCAAAATTTAGGTACTGGTCAGGGATTTGAAACATGATCGTGTGAAACAAAAATGTTTTGTTTTAGAAATAATGTTCTTTGTAATTCCAAGTGTCATTTTAGTAATCCTTTTAATGTAGTAATGATTTTAAAGTACGTTTCCATAAATATCTTATACCCTCCATGAATTAGATAAATTACTTCTTTTTCATTTTAATTGTCTATACATATTTAGTTTATTGATAGAATACGAAGTTATGTCATTTTAGATAAATTGTTTATTTTACACTTTAACTGTCTTTCATTAGTTAATTTATAGAATAACTAGTGTCAAATAAATAACATATTACACAATATGGACTTCAACGGTAACATATATACTGGATAATTGAGTGATAACCCTATTCATCTTTTTGACTTATAACTAAATTTTGCACCAGATCACTAGTAGAAGCTGGTAAATTATTTTTCTCATTGCTTTGTTCAGAATTTATCAAACTATGATTTAACCTTTTGATGTTCGGCATGAATGTTTACGGCTTTGTTCGCTTTTTTATTAATATTTTGGAATTTCATCATTTTTCACATTCGGGATTACTCCGTTCATTCACATATTACCTTATATAAATATTTTTTTTAAATAGTTGTTTTTTTATGAAGATTACTATAACTAACTTATTTCCAAGGGTTAAAAATCTTATGAAATTAAGGAAATAAATAATTCAACTTTGCAACGGAATTTCAACTGAACGGTATCGCGAATTTAGCAAAGATTGCGAGCCGCCTGGTTAATATTTGACGAGGGTGAGACAAGGCTTAGGCCCCTGAGCGTACACCACCAAGAACTAGCTAACTTTGACGATTGACTAACAACGAATACAGCAATTATAACATTTAAATAATATAAAGCCCATATATGTTGTTAAATAAAATGAGGTAAGGCCTCGGTAAGGATATAAAATTCGACAGTTTTGGTGGCGCTTGTGATGCTTGAAGAGGAGGTAAAAGACGACCGCATACGAAGAAAAATCACAACAAGGCACTCATTACTTATGAAGAGGAAGAAAGAAGGATTTTACCAGATTTTGATAATGAAACAATCAGAAGACAACAATATCTAGTTACTATTATTTTATGTTGCATAATAACATTGGACGGATTCAATCAAGACACACAACATTACGATTCTATAGTAAGCATCGTGACGCAGCGCAGCAGGCTGAAAGTTAAATTGCGTATAATTTAATATATTAATTTTTTTAAATTAAGTGTTGACAGGAAAAAATATTTTAATTTGGTATTATTTTGAAAACAAAACAAAAAATGTATTTTATGTAATAAGTAAAGAAATAATTGGGTGATTCCGTTCTAACTGTGATTTTTTGTATTCAAAATTTCAAGATTTTAAAATTTAACTTTTCTAACTTTTTTATGCATATTATTCATCTATTTTACTGTAAAAATAAAACTCTAAGAGGAATTTACTACAACTTCAAAGTATCACGAGCAAGACACAAATGTCGGATTTTGAGTTCCACGGTACTGACTCATTTATCCACGGTACTGACATGGTAACTTAAGATATTAAACAACAAGTGCATCAATTTTCCTCAGTTTGATCATAAACATTAGAATTTATAAGGTAATTAGTTTAAATCATTTGTTACGACAAAAAAAATTAATAATTTATCGGTAAATTCTAGGAATGGACATGACACGGTACTGACATTCAAGTGATGTAGTATAAGTTTTCTTTAAGTGGCAAGTTATATTGTATAAAAATAATGTTTAAATATCTTAAGAATTATTCAATTAACACAAAATTTTTATTAATTGATTATTAATTAATGACTAGTACAAAAAAACAATACAGGACATTGAATATCACAGTTAGAACGGAATCACCCAATTATATCACAGTGTTTTTCTATGTTACTGGAACAAAATATTGGACTAATATAGAAACTGAACCATTTATAGTTTGCTTTTCAATTTTATTTCTTAACAATGCTCATTCAAGGAAATTCTCTTTCTTCCGGATTTAATCGTGAAAGAACTAGTTGACAAATTATATAACTAAAGATTTACAATAAAAAAATACATATTTTGAGTACTTTAACCTCAATTCACTTCAATTTCCTTCAACTGTAACAAATTAACCATTTTATCCCACTCGAACATATGTCGGGTCCTTATGTTTCCATTGGTAGTCAAATATATTTTCTACTAGGGGTTTGTGAGTCACTATTTTAGGTTAAAAGAATTGGAAACTGTTTATCCTTTGATTCATTGAATTATTTACATGTAAAATCAACACAATTCAAACTGTTTATAACTCTAACGATTGAGTGTGTATCCAAAATTTCTGTCAATTTTATAACATACATATGGCTTGTTTTATTTTCAACATTCGGCTATCTGCGGAGAAGTTTTCCCGTGTCTCCTCTGCAGCCAATTAATTCAAATGTGCATTCACATTGTCTTAAAGATCTTCATATATTAGTCAAACTGTTGTTTTAGCCACTTCTTCAATTGTAGAGAAAGGTGAAAGTCACCGTAGGTTAAGTCAATACTGCACAACAGGTGATCAAAAATGTCCCATTGAAATTGTTTGAGGATCCGTTTGGTTCCAGTGTGGGAACGAGTGATTTAGCACTACTACTGAAGTCTGCATTCTGCTTTATTCTTTTTATTTATTGATTCCCCTCAAACGTTGTCAAGTTTCACATTAAACATCAGCAATTCAGACTTGGCGGGAGAAACAATAGCCGGGAACCATGTTTACATGGCGCTAGTATAACGCATATCGCTTCCATGTCGACAATGGGAGAACGTGTTAAGCGAAAATTAGGCGTCGCCTACAGTGCCTGCAATGTTAAAGAAAACGGCTCATTATATATTTTTTTATGAAATTGCTCCCACTACGTATACTTGGAAAAAGTTATGGTTATGGCTGGTTATGTTCGTTAAAATTCACAGCCCTACGAATGAAGTGAAAAAAATCTACATCAATTTTATCCGATTTTTTGTTGTAAGCACAACTAATCATTTCAGGTACAGGTATACCTCTAGATCTCTTAGCTTGTCTTCATTTCACTATGGACATAAAACTACAAAATGTAGCTTTCAGAAATAAAAAACTTGAAGGCAGAATCTGCTCAAAGAATTGCAAATTGCTTTATTTAGCCCATCCTCTGTCGTGAACGTCCACCAGGTAAATGTTTCTTTGAAATTACAAATGCTCGAATCGGGTGGATGTTTACTGACTGAGACAAATATTATGTCTGCAGTGTGTTATGGAAATCAACTCCAGAATATTGACTGACTCAAAAACTGCAGGTAAATATTTTATTCTGTAGCAGTTTGCTGTAACAGTACGTTGTTTTTCAAGCTTAATTGCCTTCACTGTACCACGAAAAAACTGTTTACATAACTTTCTTACACAACTTTGCTTTCTCGCTATTGTTGGTGTTGGTGAATCTTCGTGAATTCACACACGCTATCACAAGCAAATATCATAAAATGGTATGTATTGGTATGAACCCATCTCGGCCCTGGAGCCGGTTCTGTTTAGTTATAATAGAATTCTAAAATTTCGCGAATGCGTCGCCGGAATTCGTTTGATCTTTGTTTTCATATCAGTTTTTATAGCAAGCGGTTTCGAATCGAAGAATTTAAATAAATTCCTCAAGTTAGTTAAGTGATAGTGATAAGTGAATTATATTGATTAGTTAAGTGTGGTGTTTAAATAAATTAATTCACCCCACGAATAGAAATCGTATGAATAAATTGAGAACGTAAGAGACAGTGTTTGTTAATTCATCTCACGAATAGAAATAGTGTAGATAAATACGAAATGTTTTTCGTATTTATTGGTGTCAGAATTGAGATATTGTGAGTAAATAGTGACATAAACATGGGAAAGAGCCTTGGTGACTTGAAAGTGAAGAAAATGAAAGCGAAATTGGAGAATTGCGAGTTGGAAAAGTCTGGTAAGAAAGAGAATTAGTAGAAAGACTCAAAATGGCTCTGGTAAGTGATGTATTTGACCCAGAAACTTATCTATTCAAAGACGAGTCTTTCACTTTAATCTCGTCAATTTCTGAGAAGAAGAACGATATTTCAACTATGAAAAGTGATATTCCGGCAATTTTGACGAGACGATTACTATTGGGAAGGACGATATTTCAACTCTGAAGAATGATATCTCTGCCAATATTGAAGAGAAGATTTCCACCATGAAGAGCGGTATGTCTACTTTGAGGAACAATATTTCTGCGGATACTTTGTCATCGAAAAGTGGATGGATAATAAAATTTCATCTCTTAAATGGGATATCGCGAATAAGATGGCGACGATGAATGAGCAGATACAATCGGATATCGACAAATAGAAGAAAACGATTAATGAGAAGATACAATCTGATATGGAGAATAAAATGACAACGATTGATCAGAAAATCAAGGAGTTTCAAACAAAGTTCAAACAAACGAGTTGTTGAGTGCGTAATAGTATGTTTCATCATTATTATTTTAGAAAGAATACGATTTTCTTTTTGTTTTGTGAATCGTTAAGCATATGTGACGAGTAACATGTAAAATTGAAGATCCAATATCAATACTTGCATCTATTGCTTGATAGGTGCAACTTCAATAATACGTCTCTCTCTCTCTCTCTCTCTTTTAACAGAAACGGAAGAACGTGGCCTACGATCATGTGCCTTCTAAAAACCTATAGGGACCTATAGGGATATGTTTGATTCATTTTATTATATTGGTACCATGTATTCCGTTTAAATGTAATTCAAGACTATGAATTATTCACATTTTTCAGTATTCAGTAATAGATTTGTTGACTAAGCTCCATGTGCTCATCCAATTTTCAGTTCGAGATTTATTTTATGAATTTTAAGATACCTCAAAATAAATTTCATCTGGTAAATATTTAGGTCATCTTATTTTCAATAGATTTGATAACATGCCACAAATTTCAAGTAATTCCGATTAAAAAAATATAAATGTTAATAATAATAAAAGAGTTTATAACAGCCATCAATTATTGAATATCTAAATACGAAGCGAAGCCGACCCTCCCTAATGAAAATGTACAAATTTCCACAGTCAGATCATTTCAATGCTCGGAAATGTTTTTGCTGCTATAAAACCTTTTAACACGCTTCACGTTGAGTTAAAAAAATCAAAATGTGTCGATGTAGATATATGAATAAAGGAAACAAACAAAATTAGGTGATTCAAGAAATTTGACACCATAGAAAAACAATTTTTGATCAAAATATGAAAATAACTTATGATAGCTTTACAAAGGATTTATATCGTCTTTCAGTTAAATCTATTATCCTCAAATTCTGTCGTATAGGGTGATAATCACTATTAAAATTACGTGAATGTTTTTAGTTTCGATACAGTTTATGTCATTGGGGAACACATTAAAATCGGCCTCTTGAAATTCCCTATCGCACTTCATTGCTTGGCATATGTCTATCCTTACCCAGACAATTCTCTACAGCACCTTTTTGAAGGTTCTGTGAATAAACGATTACATACCGAGGGTTATACAAAAGTTACATGATACGTAATCGTGTCGAATGTCGGTTTTTTTCAAGGGCCATTGTACGAAGTCAAGATACGTGAAGAAAATGCTAATAATAACAACAGAACATTCTGCATTTTGCAATAATGGGTTTTGGGGATTTTTGGAGTGGGCCCAAACTCTTAGTAGTACCTAGTCAGGACCTTTACGGAATTCATTGTGTCGGGATAAAGGGCCTCTTAATCTTCTTAGCTGGGAAGAATTGTAAATCTGTTTCGGAAAGATGTAATTTTTTTTGAACAGTGGCTTACATCAAGTAGTATGAAAAGTTATAGGAATTGATTAAAAAATATGTTTATTTAATTTATTAAGATGCGTAAATAATTAAAAAAACTCTATTTTGCTTATGTATATTTTCTATTTACAACAAATAACTGAAGAACACCGGTTGGGAAACTAATAACTTATAAACAATTCACAGAGCTTACTATTTTATTAATAAGTGTAAGAAGAAAGATATTTTTATTTATTCATATCTCTACAAGATGTGACCAAAAATATGGTTATTTATTGTATTAAAAACAAATCAAGGAAACATAGAATTTTCATTGATATGCTTCAAATTACAAATCTTGGCTAGCAATGTGCTCATCAAAATGCTGAATCCATTATAAGTAGCATTTATTGGAAAGCTTTTGTCGTAATGGTTTCTTTTGCTCTGTCGTGACCTTCTCAATAACGGTAATGGTGTCAAAATGTTTTTCTTTTAGTACATTGAAAGAGCTAAAAGTCGCATGTTGCCAAGTTTAGTAAGTAAGACGAATGTAAATACAGAGAAAGACTTTTAATGGTCAAAAACTGACGAATTTTTGGCACCGTAAGATGAAGTAAAATGTCGTAGACATAATTTTAGGTCTCCATTTTAGTCCATTACTTTGTAAACTTTCCAATAGACTCTTTAATAGTCAACCTCTTGTTTGAACAACTTGTGTGTGTCTTCTTTATACACATTTTTATCGTACTTAACACTTCTAAATAATATTCAAAGGTTCGGTATTATCATTATAAATGGATTGTTGAACGTGTTTGGCTCTTTTATCAAATTCAAAGAACACAATGTCATTGCGTTATACAAGATTCATATTTCACCACCAAGGCAGATATTACTTAGGATTTGATTAGATGCTACGTAAGTACGAACTCATCTCTACCCTGGAGCCAATCCTGCTTGGATATAGTAGAATTCTAAAATTCGGCGAAGGTGGCGCCTTTGATATAATACCCTAAATTCGTTTGATCTTTGTTTTCATCAGTTTTTAGAGCAATCGGTTTATTTACATTGTTTCTTTTGAATAATTTCTAGGGAGGACTATTTATTTATTTGTTATGTTTCTTTATTTTTCTAGTAATTTTCGGATAAAGAGTTTATGTAGCGTAGTTGAGTTTATAATGAATAGTCGTAGTGAAGTTGTAGTGAACAGACCAAGATAGAAAGTAAGCGAAGAATTTAAATAAATTGTTTGAGTTAGTTAAGTGACAGTGATAACGGAATTGTTATAAGTTAATGTAGTGTACAATGTTTAAATAAATTGAGAAAAGAAGAAAAGAAAACGATACAGCGTCTGTTAATTCACCCCAAAAATACAAATCTTATACATAAATGAGAAAAGCATTATAAAACTCTTATAAGAATTCATTAAATTGATACAGAGGTAGTAACCATTGCTGATTCGTAATAATACTATCGCTTTGATTTTCCTATTTAAAAAGTTACATTCCTCCTTTTCATTTTTTATTCAAAACCCCGCCGCTGCGCTGCATATCTACATTTTAGGGACGTATCATTGAAAGTAAAACACCTGCGTGGTATGTAATTTTATACGTTTGTTTGTCGAAAAATATTTGTTTTTAAAAAAGTCTTCTTGGTTCGTATTACTAGATGACAACTTAGCAGTGCTGGAAATTGAGTAAGATGTTATTATAGTCAGTTTACTCAGTCAATAAACATACTATTCGAGCTATTTAAAAATAACACCCCAGATTTTTAGATTCGTCAATATTTTTTCAAGACTGGTATGAATGTTACACGAATAAACATTGTAATTGGGGACTAAAAGATTGTATCAACATATTTTCCTATATATATATTTCAAACAATTTTTCCAGAATTATTATTTGTTAATAATCAGTAATTTTTCATTATTGTTATATACAAATTATTGATTATAATAATACTTATATAATACTATATATATATATATAATATATATATATATATATATATATATATATATATATATATATATATATATATATATATCCAAAATGTTTTATAATAACTTTTGCACGCGCTTGTTTATCCCACGTAACCTATATTTTTGTTTTTAACGGCTAATGAGTTTATATTATAAAACGTGATTACTTTTGTCTTTACTTTCTTCTTCTTTCGAATTTTGCAATGGTTACAGTTACAGCATAATAAAAGTAATTCCTAGTATACATAATTTCCTGTATATCCACATTTGGAACGTCACCATTTCCGATTATGTACAACAGAGTCGGTTTTAGAAGAAACTTATGAAATTGACTGTCTTTATTCTTGCTAATTAATAAAAACTACAGGTGATTATTCATGTCTTCGAATTCTGTAATGCCAAAGCTTAATTAATTGGTAGGGTACCCTGAAAATAAAATTTGATAGGTCTGCTAAATTGGAGAAGGGTATTAATAAATCAACAACTCTCACTAAAATTTAATTCATCATCGTTTAAGGTATTATGGAAATATTTTCCTATATTCCAAAGCTTAGTTAAGAATTTTTAAACATTATTTTATTTCAATACGTCAGTTAAAGAAATTAAATTGCCTCATACATTTCTATATTATTAAAAAGAATAATTTGTCACAGTACACCTAGAATCATTGTTTAAGGAATGGATCTTCTATCCAAACTGAAATATCAGGTAACAAGTATGCCTATTTATGGCGCATTCTCTATGAAAATGATTTATCTGGTGTATTATTAATGCTTACCAAAGTAAATAACCAAAGTATCAACAAATTTTGTTTGTAAAAGTCCACCACTTTCGCACGACAAAAATTCGAAATGTTTTGATATTTTTTTACTAGAAACTGCATTTAAATTTCATAACAACCGCAGACTTTTTGAATTAACAACAAAAACTGACAGCATTTTTGACTTTTAGACAAGAAGAAGCTTCATTATATGGTATCATTGTTTATAGTTAAATATTTTTTCCGTAATCAAAATAAAATTGAATCAACATAGTGTCAAAAATGGTGTCAAAGTAAAATTAATTCTTAAAAAATTATAGATACATATTAGGTATCAAATGAAAAGCCTCAAACTATACTTTCCTAATCATCATATATTAGGAATACAAAAAACTTTAAAAAGTATTTGAGGTGTTTAAGTAACTCAAAATTCATACCAAAATTTTGTGGTGGAATTGCGGATTCGCTCACAAACAAACAACGGAGCAAAATGAAGAAAAGAAAGGGAAAATACCATTATTTGAAGTGCGGTGAATCGTGGTTTCATCCGTTTTTATTCACTAATGAATCTACTGATATGTGCTAAGGCTTTCAAAAATTCAAAAATGAATTATGTATTCTATCGAAAATGAATAGTGATTATCATTTTTGATCAAATAGTGCACTTTTGTATTTAAAATTAAAATAATACTAGTAGTAGGAGTAGGCCCTGATATAGGAATAGCTCCTCTGCAGGGCTGGGGTTGTGGTGGTTGCGTGGGGTTGTACTGACCTGGCTAAAAGGAGAAAAAGTGAACCACCATAAAACGTTTCTTCTCGGTTTGGGGTTGTGTTTGTCTAAATATTTCTGAAGGTAGATTTTGGCCAAAAAAAAAGAAAATGAAGCTTGTAAGCTAAAACGGCTCTTTTCATTTTTTTTGACGAATTTGTTTCTTTATTTTTTCTATTTTCGAAGAAACACTTTTTTTTGGTTTTTGTGTTTTTTTTGTTCATTTTAAATCTAAAAGGTGGCGGGCGGGTACAGCTGCGGCTGCATTATTCCCTATCTTCGGCAATTTGGCTGGAGAACCAGTTCACCACGTTGCAGGGAAACCGCAGAAAACACCGACGATACGAATGAGAGCATTCGACAGGCTATATATATACGAAAAAAAAATTTCATACAAACTGTGAAAATTCAAGTACTCATCTTAACCATTCCTTCAATCGCAGCGGTCCAAATTTCTCTTTTTCAATGTTTGGCTACTCAGAGAACTTACCCTGAAAATTTAGTACGAAATGGATTATCCATCTCTGATTTCTAGATCCTTTCTCCCAAAATCAGGAATTTTGAAAAACTCCGATCGGAATTGGAAAATCTCACCCTTTATGCATTTCCAAAGGACATATGGGGGCTCTATTTTTAACTTCAAACTCAAAATCTCAAGTCTTACTGTTCTTAGGATTTCCGAAGCATGTCGATAGAAAATAACATAATAACGATAAGATTTCCTCCTTACACTGATAAAAATATTTTTGACGGTCGTTATTGTGTGTTGAAATGATAATTCGCATGTTATGTTGATGAGGACAGGACACAAGAAAATATCTACCCAATTTCAAATTTCTCACTTTGATTTCTTGAAATAATGTTTGGTAACGCCTCACGAGGTATGGGACGCATGTTAAATAAATGTCTATGGAAAAATTCATAAAATTTGTTTCGGTCACCAAAATTGATTTTATTTTGAACATATGTCATCACAACAATCGCAAATATACTTTTCGGTTTGCCAGAAATAGCAGTCAAGTAGCAGAGCTGATGAAATCTAATCTCAGAAGAAACTAGAAGAATATTAAAACATTCTGAGGTGAAACCCTGACGTCGGCATTGTCCAGGTGAACGCCGGGTACGGGTTTTGCTTGGATACGAGACAAGTAGAAGCGAACACCTTCCTTCCGGATCTTTGACTGATATTCTCTACTTGCCTGGACAAGGAAAGACAGGTAGTAGTAGGCCATTGTTTTAAATGGAAGTGAACACAGTCGATCACTTTGAGCCTATCCAAAACCTGAGTTTCTCTTCAATCTTCTTAAATAGCTGTCACCGTGTTACGTTGTGGTTGATCATGACGACTACGGAAGTAGATGTGAAGTTTTTTAATGTGTCTTGTACAAGAAAGGCTTGAGACTCAATACAGAATTATTTACAAATAGTTTCTCATGTTGATATCTTGTTCTTGAATGTGTACCTTTATCTTCTTCAGATGATCGTTAAATGACGCCACAGATATTCGAAAATAGTTGAAAACTTATAATTATCATCCCATAATTTTAAAAATAATGAATCGAATGCGCCATAAAGTTATCTTCTATCTACAACAGGATGAACCTAAATACATCTGAAGCGTTCTTTACTCCTCCGATAGTAAATTAAGCAAAGAATTGCTAGTTTTTTAGGTCTGGATAATTTAATATTTGCAAAAAGACTGTTGGACCATTCAATGTGAGTTCAATCTGCATATTTTTGCCAGGTCCGCGCAAAACCCATAAAGTTGTCGTCTTTCTAAAACAGGATGAACCTTAATACATCTCAAGCGTTTTCTCTTCCTTCCATAGTAAATTAATTCAATCTGCAAATTTTTCCCAGGTCCTAGCAAAACCCGGACCAGATGGACGCTTGGACCAGGTACACCTGGCATGATCAGCACAATATTCGACGTTTGGATCTAATTAATGCTAACAATTGGCTATTGTGAAGTAACTAGCGAAAAATATTGAACTATACCATTAATCCATATACAAGAACTTTTGATTGAATAAGTATTAGTAGTTGTCCAAAATTTAGATAAGCTAATCAAAATAATGCGATGATACAATAAAATTATAAACAAAGCAGAAGTTATGGGAATCAAAACACGCCAATACTGGCAGACGAAAGATCTGTTCAAGAAAGAATTCTACATTGTACTTTAGGATTAACAATCTATTGCCAGTTTTTTACCAATAATATTTTTTTCTGGGAAATGGAATACACTACTTTCTGTTTGAAATCGACTCTGTAGCTAATAAACACATCGTCCAATATAGTAGAATCGGTCGTTGTTTATGTACAGAAGCCGAACTGGCGATCTGACCTACATTAAATAAAACAAACGATTAGAGAATATGTAAATAAAAACGTCAAAATTGATGTCGGTATTATGTAAAATAATACAAGCATACATGATATTTGATACAAACTGGCTTTATAATGTCGGCATGATATGTAATATATGTAATAACGATATAAAATGGCTATCGTTTGCGTGAAAATATACGGTTATTGTTTAGATTATGAAATAATATCAACCAAGCTCAATTTTTATATGTATATAATATTACAATAATACGATCCCGTTGCTTTTCTGAGTGAATATGCCCATGGGGTCTAGATTACATCATTAAAAAAACAAATAAGATTATAATAATTGACTTGTATTACAAAATAAAAAAGAATTTGGAACTTGGGTTATTTAATCATCAGCTAAGGTTTAGAGTGAGTTTCAAAACTATGGAAATATTCGAAAACAAAAATCTTTCCATCCTAATAGAATGTGGAGTGCCCCAAGGCTCAGTATTAGGCCTTATTTCGTTTCTTCTGTTTATAAACGACATCGTCTTGGTAAAATATGTTTATTTGCGGCACTTCATAGAACTATATCTAGTGACCTAATCACCATTAAATCATGGTGCGATTCTAATCTTCTCTATCTCAACGTTTCTAAAACCAAAGTTTTATCATATAAAAATACATTGCTGCCTTTTCTATTAAATAAAACCACCAATGACGTCGTTGAATCGCTAAAATTCTTAGGGCTTGCTGTGGACAATTCCTTGAAATGGGAGTTACATACTGCCGCCTTATTTAAAAAGTTAAGTTCTTCCTGCTTTGCGCTGAGATTAGTTTCCAAAGAACTGCACTTATCCACCTCATTAACAGTCTATTATGCCCTTATTGAGTCTCATATCCGATATGCCCTTCCCTTCTGGGGTACGTGTGGTGTGACTCAATTTGAGCGAATCTTCAAACTACAAAAGAGAGCTGTTAGATATTTACTCGGACGAAATAACAGGGCTCACTGCAGGGACTTCTTTAAATGATTCTGACTCTTCCTTCCTTATTCATCTTTGAATCCGTTTGTCTAATTCGTAAGCACGCTTCTACAATTAATTTCAGAAAGGTCTACTCTGTAAACGACTTCTATTCTAATAATATTTAATTCAGGACATGCTGCATACTGGTTTAATTTTTGTTATGGACTTATATACTAATTATTACCTATTACTATTATCTACGATTTTGTTACTCATGTGTGTGTGGTTTTCTTCTATATATTGAATTTTATTTTATTTGTATCTTTATTTATTTATTTTTATGTTTTCCCTTCAGTTTTTACAAGCTTCTGTCTACAAATTGTAACAATAAAGCATTTCTCTCTCTCTCTCTCTCTTACTGACTCGTGCGTTTCGATAACGAATTTGTCATCCTCAGAAGTTTACGAGTTTACGTTTAGAGTAAGAAATGAAAATAAAGATGTTGTGTATTATAGAAATAGAGATAAAAAATGAGATAAAATTCCTCTTCTTCTTTTCCTTTTCTCAAGACTTAGTCTTTTATTCAGTCTCTTGAGAAGTAGATGTCCAGCTTCCGTGGTTGATTTTTCATCTTTTGCTCATTACTACTGCGCCTGCAGTGTCCTGAGGTGGATTGAGTAATTTCAAGGGCACTGTTGTCTCAATCCCAGAGAGGAGGAAACTAGCAGCTCATTTACTCTTAAAGAGATTCAATGCTCAAAGTACTACTAATAGAGCCTCAGAAATTAGACAGATTTCATGGAATAACGACACGGCAAGACAAAGCAAAAACACGGAATAACAAAGATCAAGAGATTATAATGTAAGTGAATAGACATAATATTGAAATATATGCATTGTCGAAATTGGCAAAGAAGAGAAAGAACGAAGAAGAACGAACTGCCTTTTTTGTGAAACTGCAGTAAGTGATAAGTGAAATACCCAAAAATATCTAAAATCTTTATAATATGAGAGATTTTAACTCCAGGATTGAGAATACAGTTCTCCAGATGTAATGCAAAGATTTAATGTTAATGCTATCAACAACAATGAGGATATAACACTATAGGCGCAAGAAGAATTTCGAATTAATAATATATCTTATAAGCACAAAACTCAACAAAAATACACCTTTGGTAAAACAAAAAACAGAAACCCAAAGATAGACCATATTGTTACTAATAGCACAATACATCTGAATCGGATACTGGACGTTCAAAAACTTACATCAGCAAATGTTGCCACAGAGCGCTGTCTAATGCTATGCAAATACCGCTTTAAAACCAACCCCTTAAAGAATAAACTACCAATGTATATTGAGAAGTTCAACGTGGAGTGCTTGCATAACAGCTCAACAAGGGATTGCACCATAGTAGATTAAACCATATAGTTGACGAAGAAGATGCCGAGGAAATGTCTAAAGAGAGCCGTGTATGGGATAATTGCTTATTCAATCTGTAAACAGAACATTGGTAGTGATTGGTTGCAACTATGGATTGTTGCTTCAGCAGTGTCGGGCCTAGCACTCTTATATAAGATATCATCTTCATTCAACATGTTCGGTTGTTTTTGTTTGATAACTTGTTTTTCTATTACTATGAACCTATGAATGCAATAATTTCACTGACAGAGGTTGTAATTTCAAATAATTTTTCATTCGTAATTTGGAATATACTCCGTAGTTATTTTGTGCTGATAGGGAAGAAATTATGAAGTTCCTAACGATGTAATGTGCTGGTAAAATGGTAAAGCGGAAGACACGTGAAATTGTACATCATTCGTGTGGTTTGGTGCTCATCGGAAACGCACATGGACCTAATGCTTCACATTAGATAAACGATATACTGTACGCTGCCGTAGTTCAATACCAATTCTTAAAAAACTTAATTTCGACTCATGTCGCGGAAAAACTTTGCCAACTGCCCCCAAATTACTTTTTTTTTACATTCAGTCTTTCTGATTGGAAAGATTGACATAATTTCTCTACATGTTGTCTGCTCACGAGCATCTTGCCATTTCAATCGTCCTGAACCGAACCGTACCGTACTTATTCGTATTCCAACTGCATGCAATATATCCTCAAAAGTGGCGACTTGTATTATTTTTTCTGATTATCCCTCGTAATTATGGGTTTGATTAGGAAAAGAAAAGCTGACGAGTTGAGCGTAAAATCGGTTGTTAAATGATACTAGCTTTTAATTTGCACCTGTCTTTCTATTTACACCGTAGTTATTGTCAGTTCATAAAAGTTATAATTTATAGCTTAAGAAGTTAACACTCAAAGCTCCAGAATGGATATGTAATAGGATAATAAAAAAGGTTGGGTTCATTTCAGTTGTATTGTTTTTCTATAAATTAGCTTCATGGCAAACAATATGTTCGAAGATCTTATTAAAAATGAAGTAACAAATACTCATAAATCTCAATTAATTTATAGCCTTTGTAAACTTTTTAGTGGCTACACTTTATGATTCAGTTAAAGTTAACACGTTTTTTGCGAAAGTTTACAGCGCAATCATTTAACTTCAATAAATATTCTCATGGATTGTCGTCCTGGAATAAAATTAAACCTTACCAAATATTGCACATAATCGTACAAGTGGATGGATGTCTTTTAATGTATTCCCCATTGTATTCTTTAATTTCTAGATCTCTAGTTTTAGATATGTTCGTTTTGTTTTAAGATTACCAATCCAAGTCCACTTATAATGAATATTTTTTCTGTGCCTTGTTGGTTCGAATGTTTTCTTAGGTTTATCTCCTAAGTTTACCACTCTATAGCTCGTTGTGTTGTTCTCAAATCAGTGGTAAAAGATAAAAGTAACAATCTTTATATTTCAGCCTCACACTTGTATTTAAATATGAAATGGAAGTGGAAGTAAGAAAATGGCGAATACTTTTTTTGTTAGTACTATTGGAGAAATCAAGTTATTTTATCGAAGTTTCGGAATGGTATCCATTATTTTGTATGTGTATTCTGTTCCTTCTCTTCTACCAATACATTTGGCAGGAAATCTATGATTTAGCTACTTTCTGACTTAAAGAAAATTATGAAGTGAAGCTCAAGTAAATTAGATTCCTTACGTCTATTTTTGTAAAGCAAATTTAAGTGGATTCCGTCAGTTACAACTTTTTTTAATTATTGAAGGTGAAATAATACTATACCCTAGAATACAAACCTAAGTTCACTTTCCTTTGATACATTATCTACATAGTTTTTCACTAGAAGATCTTGAAATTATAACGCTGCAGTAGCGACTATTTTGTTTGTTAATATGCCCATTTAACAAAGCACTCATCGGTAAAGCAAATATTCTGATTTTCTGTTGCCAAAGCCGTCATTGCTGTACAAAATTCCATCCGTCTGTCGAAACCGTCATCAAAAAGGTTGAATAGTTTGAATTTTATACAAGTGATGGGCACCAGTTTCACTAAACTTTGTAATTAATTAGGAGATATTCAGGATTTAAATTACAATACAGACATCCTGCATTAAACATTGTTAAAGTTCTACTTGCATAGCTCTTTTTGAAATATACACACTGTTAGAAAAAATAAAAAACGCTCGTTCTTTCATGCAAAGTTAACTTCACGATAAAGTAATTCTGGTGACATCAAATTGATCTGGAATCTGGAATATGTTAACCAGAATTTTTAGCTTAGTATACAAGTTCTCTTTTTTTCATATATAATAAGTACGACTGCGAAAAGTACTGATTTAGTTCATGTTTAATTGATTACTATGTTCATTTATTATAATTTTTTTGATATTAGGAGGAAAAATAAGGAAAAAGTCCTGAAAATGGCTTACAATTTTTAATACATTATTCACGATTAGCAAGAAATTACGAAGCAGGTATAGTTTTTCCAATAGCAGATGCAAGGATCAATCAATATTTCATAAATACGTACGGCCGCGGCACTTATACCTAATTAAGAAATGAAAAATAATGTTTACTCTTCGTAAAAAAATTAGTAAATATCTTACAAACCGTCAGTCCGCATGGACTCTCATCTTCATTGTTTACCAATCAAAACATCTAATCGTAAACATATATGCATTTCTATTGGCCGAAGCTGTATGTACACAATTTTTTTAAAATATTCCTGGGCAAATATTCGCGTTGCTTGCCGAGATTAATTTAATTAATAAATCTCTTTAAATAAATAGAAACATGGACATTCTTTAGACCATGGGCGAATGAAGAAAATGAAATTACACAGTGTAGTGAGAATAAAGACAGAAATGAATCTAATAATAAAGATTTACATATACAAACACTACAAGTTATTTTAAATATATTCGAATGCTTAAAAAAGAAAAATATTAAGCAATCT
The DNA here is from genome assembly GCF_026250575.1 of Diorhabda carinulata. Classification (NCBI taxonomy): domain Eukaryota; kingdom Metazoa; phylum Arthropoda; class Insecta; order Coleoptera; family Chrysomelidae; genus Diorhabda; species Diorhabda carinulata. The sequence continues at coordinate 24,513,710 of NC_079462.1, read as the reverse complement.
GATAATGCAATCATAATAAGAATTGCTGAATTAACTGGATAAATAAACTCGATAAATTTTCCATTTATCGAATAGTCACGAATCATTTGACAAAGTTACCCAAGATTTTTTCCAAGTTCCAAGTAGGACTACAATTAAGTGCATCTGTCTAAATAACGGCGTATAATGCCGTCCAATTCAGGATGATTCGATTGACTTTTAACGAATACTTTCTCGCATAAGATATACATATTTTTAGAAGTATTTATAAAAATAATAAATTTATTAAATGAGGTACCTACGCCTATGGTAGATCAAACAAAATTGTCGGCAATGGTTTTTATAATCTGCTATTGATATTAGAAAACTATAGTATTTTGGAAGAGGTAGATGATCTTTAAATGAGATATTAGTCAACCTCCCTTTACATATATTTTAGGGGTTGTGTTCTCGCTTTTGATATGTAAATATATATTTGAATTATTTCAAGTTTATTGAACAAAAATATGTTGTTCATTTTATTATTTTGATCGTTATCGTAAGGGAGTGGAAATTTTGAAAGAATTAACGTATGTTATGTAATCATTCTGTTACTAATTTTTAACATCCATTTTGTAAATTCTCATTTCACTCTATTTCAATTTATCACCGTATTCAACTGTAATCTCATCATTTAATCATCGTGACTTAAAGTGAATCAAAACTAATTCAGTATAGATTTTTGTAATTATATTATTAAGGAATATTCTTATATTTCAAAAACCAACCAAGTTTTTGGTAAACTATGTGGTGAATAAAAAAGTTCGCCACAAGATACCGTGATAAGTTTTCAAAGTTTTAATTTCTTATTTTATTAAAACTTTTCTGGATATCTGACAAACTGAACTGACGGAGGAAAAGAAGAAACAAACGGAAGATTTCATTAAACATGACACCAGGATGCATAAAAAAACTTTATGATCGGCTTATTGGTGAAGAAGTGTCACAATATAGGCACACGTTCGCTCACGCATTTGACTCATGCGAGTTTTATTAAAACCTTTTTTCCGGTTACAATATTATATATGGTTTCAACTGACTTATTCATTTTGAAAAAGAAATGGAAAGATTTTCTTTTTGTAGATGCAGCCGTTATTTATCGATATGCTTAAGATATTATACTGACAAAGAGGAATAATAAAAATGATATAGTCGGACGAACATATTGAAAAGTGAAATTAAGTTGAATAAATATAATAAAACATTTTTATATTTCACTACTTATTATTTGGGAGAACTGTATTTTTTGGAATCGTAACATTTTAAATGATATACACTTTGAGATATTTTTTGAAAAAAAAAAGTATAATAATTTAGATATTAATATTCAGTCTAGGACAAGACAAGTTAGTAACCATTTTATCAAAATAACTTTATTTGATTTGGCAATATTTTATTATTTCACTAGTGAGCACTTTTCATTATTTTACTAGTATTTTTTCAACAAATTCTCAGGTTTGCTCAACGGAATAGTGATTTTTCAGAAGTCGACCGTATTTTAAATATTTTAGTTAATTTGTTTTTCAGATATAATCAATAATGAGGATACAAAAAATATCTTTTTGTTAAATATGAGTTATCTTCATGCTTGAATAAAATAAAACATTGCTATATTTCACTACTTATTATTTGGGAGATCTGTCTCAATTTTTTGGAATCGTAATATTTTAGAAGATACACATTTTAAGATATTTTTTGAAATAAAAAGTATAATAATTTAGATAATAATATTCAGTTGAGGACCCTGCAGGACAAGACAATTTAATAACCATTTTATTAAAATAATAACTTTATTTGTTTTGGAAATATTCTAGTATTTCACTAGTTAGCACATTTTGATAATGATAATGATTTTTAAGAGGTCGACAGCGTTTTAAATATTTTAGTTAATTTGTTTTTCAGATATAATCAATAATGAGGATATAAAAAAATTTTTTTTAAATATGAATTATCTTCATGCTTGAAGAAAAATAGTTTCGGAGTTTCGTTCAGAATATTATTATCGGTTACCATTGCGGCAGTTAATTTCTGAACCTTCTTCCATTAGTAATATAATCCAATTGGTAGGTACAATTGTCACGTAGTTTTAATGTTAACTATCAGTTCATTTGTCTACAGTGTTATATTAAAGTAACAAACAAATAATTCCTTCTAAATTTTACATTGCAAACGTGCCTGGAAATTTGGTAAAACGCATATACATGGTACGGAATTGAATTTGATTGCGTTGTCACAGAAGGTTTGACTTTCTTTGGTCGACTATTTCCTGCTTCAATTAGTGATTCAATAGTAACTTGAATCATTTTTAAAGAAAAGGGTTATGAAAACTCTTCTAGTCAACATTCCTCTACTGCCTTCTCCGAAAACTTAAGCTTTCTGTGTAGAAATCAATGGAAAAAGATGAATTCGAGAATTTTTAAAAAATTGATTAAATTGTCCAATGAAATATTTTTGATAATAATTGGTTATATTCGATTTAAAGTATTTTGTTGACAATGTATGAAAAGTTTGCCTCAACTGTATTAACTGCTGCGTACAGCAGTTATTTGTGCCTCTCAAAGAATTTATAGGAGATTCTTTCATTAGGTAGCATCACAGGGAGTTTCTTCTATCAAACCAGAATAGTAATATGATATAATGACGTATGAACCCGGTTTTGCTTGACAACCACAGTTATGAAACTTAGGTAAATTATGGAAAATAGCATGGTCGATGAGAGAAGCTCTATGCCTAAACATTCGCAGTTTAGTTGTTTACAGTATTTTTAGTTAGCTAGATGTTGTGGAAGCAAATTTTTTGTAAGAGGCAGTACTTCCAAAATACATGAAATTTCACAATAAATTCTAATAAACTCACTAATCACAATAGCAAATCTATTAGACTACCTTTTCACGTAATAGACTCAATAAAATGGCAGAATTTCGTAAATAAAATGGGTTCCACCACTACGTTCCTTAATCTGATTTCGAACGCTTATGGACAGGTTAACATTAACAAACATGTGAATGACAGCAGTTTATAAAAAGTGGCAGACGAAATGATATAATTCTTTGTATCTGAAAAACTATCAAGAAAATATGCAGGCGAATCACTTCAAACTGTATTTGAGTGCATCATGTAACATGTTGAAAATCATTCTATTGTTATAATGGATAACGCTTTGTTTCATATTCGCCAGAGCAATTGTATTCTCACTTAAAACAATCGAGAATGAAATGTAAAAAAGGGATTGGATATTATGATACTGCAATTAAAGTACATTCAATATTATGTCAATAAAATGTCTAGAAAAGAGGAAAACTGTATGTGAAGATTATATTTTCTAGTAGATATGGCCAGTTTTTATTCTTATTGGGATCGATAAAAGTAGCAGTGATAGTTACAGTTTTTCATCAGTTTTGTGCATTGTGTTTTGAATCACTATTTTATCATAATTATTTTTTATTCGTGAAATATTAAATGTAATGATGTGACATACCAACAAACTTAAATTGAATTGTAATTTTATCGAAGCGCGTCCCTACTAGCAATAAAATCGATTAAAGTCGCGAACATCCCTAGATAAAAAAAAATTCTTTGCAAACAGATCACTGTAGAGAAAAATGTTAAACGGCGCCAAAAGTGGAGGGAACATAGATTTTCTCAGTTTTCAGTAATTATTATTAAGTTATTTAGGGATGCATTAGTGACAAGAAAAAGTGAAAACGTTGAAGAAGATGGTGGCGGCAACATATCTATTCCCAAATATTTATTTATGACGGAAATCAATTATTATTGAAAATTTCAAAGTATTAGCGAGTTGTATGAAAATTACACAAGCTAATCAACCACTGGTTTAAGAGTATTCTATTGAACTTATTGGACGGAAAATAGACACAAAATGGAGTTTGTTCTACATCCTAGTCAATCCCCGAATAGATATTCAACTATTGAGGGGCGTCCATTAATTACATCAGGTAAGATTTCGTTTGATTTGGCTCAACGCCCTCCTAGTGTAAATGCTTGCGGATTTATTCTAAGAAGGAAAAAAATAATTTAGTCAATACTTTTATCAAAGACTATTATATAAGATGCTGAGAAAGTAGACTAGAATTACAGTGAAAATTAAACAATAAAATACTTAAATCGTAACTACTAAGATTCACAAAAGTATATTTATTCCAATTCAGTCCAGGGAGACTCTTGCACGGTCTCAAGAGTGACTATTGGAACTACCATGTCCATATGATTTTCAGTAAAATCATCTGCTCCTTCAACCACGTCCTGATTTAGCTATTTGATTTTAGATTTGGGACTCGCCTTTTATAATAACATAAATTATTCCCTCCACCACTGATACAATGTTTTTATATATCGAAAAAATTACTTACTAATTTCGTTTTTAGTTTTTTAGACTATAATATTAATAAGCATGAGTCCAGGAAATTAATTTTGCTTCGTTTTTCGAACAATGACATCGGAACAGTGCTTTATTTGGTGGAAATAAAAATGTATATCGTTTCATATATTCTGAATAGAATATGGCCAGATGTTGTTGTATATGTTAATATTTTCAATATGACCTGATGGCTTTTAACCTAGAATTCTGAATGAATAACAAACTGCGGGCGGCTTAGCCGTTGAGTAATGAAGCAACCGACAAGTTTGAAATTGCTAATATTGTATGTGGTTCGAGTCTAATCGACTGATAAATTTAATGTTAACGGCCTGTGACTGTAAATATATTTATTTACATCTTTGGATGGTAACGCAAACAAATGTTAGTGTAAAGTAATTAACTTGAGATAAAGTATTGAGTGGAATCATTCATACATTGCAACCAGTTTGAAAGTTTTATCTTTATTTTTTTCCAAGAAGCTTAAGAATATCACATAAATGCTAGTCGATTGGCTCAGCGAAATTGAATAATTATTTGTTGTTTGACAATTAAAGGGGATTGATAGTATTTGCGAAAAATCTTTAAATAAAAACGTTGATGATATAGTGATTATTGCACATAATTAGAATATGGATAAAAACCGACAGTAGGGGGATATAATTATATATTTAGAAAATTTAGGCCCAACAGGGCAAGAGACTCACACGGAATTATGAATGAGCTTGTAAAATATATGGGATAAAACCTAAAACCACTGTTTGAAATGATGAGGATATGCAACCACAAAATTTACGTGTAATTCGTACAAAAAATAGGAAAGTCGGGTATATGAGGTAAATGTTTAAACAATGTTTTGTTTCCAACCAACATTATACTTAAAAGGCATAGTACATGTGTTTTAGCGAAGGATACCTTAGCCATTTACTTCTCAATGCTTCGAGAACGAGTAACTTTTTTCATGGCTTTTCATCTCATTGAAACATCCAATCTATCTTTCACTTTTGAGCAGTGATTTTAGTAAATAATAACGATAGCATTGATCCAGTGAGATTACAAATAAGAAAACAAACAATTAGAACCATGAAAAGTGCCACATAGACAATAGCTGGAGATGAAAGGGGGGGCAGAAGTTATTGTTGTTGCAGGGGTAAGAAATTACACGCCTTTTTTACCGGGATTTTAAACTCTTTAGTGAACATAATATGATTCATTTTCATCATAATTATTTATTGTAATTATTTATAATTGTGAGAAGACTGTTTCAAGTGATCTCATTTGTTTATAACGTTTTCAAATAATAAGAGAATTGATAAAATTACAATAATTTCAATAACCTTCAATCATAAAGAAGTGCATGGCTTCAAATGTTTATTCCGTGCACTTTTCAAAGCTTTTCACGTCTTCAAGGTGAATGATAAGACCCATAAGGGTCAGTTTTTCACGTTAAAAATGGTTGATAATACTTAAAAAGTCGGTAATCTAATTTGATCTTATTGTTAAAGAAAACCAAGGAATTTGTAAAAGGTTATGAGCAATTTTAACATTATATTGTTGATTTGCCAGATCTTCCACCACTGTTTCAAACTAATTAAGTTTCGTATGAAATGTTGTAGGGAAAGAGACCCCACTAATATTGAAGGTGAAAGTAAATGAAAGTATATGACTCCAAAATAAAACTTTGAATTATTGAGTGTTGATAATCAATTGCACGTGTACATATGCATAATATACAGTGCTCAATGCTGCTTAAACTGATCAATAACTTATTTTATATGAAAAAGGCTTTTCATCACTTTCGTTTTGTAGCCAGAAGCTTTGTAAAGTGTTACATGAGACTCTTACTTCCTTAACTGACACTTCTGCCAAAGGTTCTGATATATTATCTTCATTTTCATCGTTGATTTTTTCATTTGTATCTGTCGAAGAAACGGTTAGTGAACCTGAGACAGCAAATCGAACAAAGTCAGAAAAACTCACACCACTGATGTCAACTATTGGTTCTATTGATGGTTCTCCATCATCCGTAATTTTTGTATAAGATTTTTATAATTTTATATCATAATACATATTTTTTGAAGCAGTTGAAAATCGTTTGAGATGTTATAGCTCTCCATGCCTTGTCAATTAGTAAAATAGCCGTCAGAACCGTGGCTTTCGCAGATAACTTAACAATTTCTATACAATAGAACGATCTAAAAGTGTATATGATCCCTTGGTCCAATGGTTGCAATTTGGAAGTTGTATTCTACAGAAAGAAGTAGAGTTCTACGTTGGACAATGTAGGAGGACTGTTGTGGACAGTGGACAATTATCTAAAAAGAGTAAAATTTTCTGTTTTTCTCGTTTCATGTTTCTTTCAACTGTTAAAAGCCAATTGTTAAAACGTTTTGAGGTCATCCAAGCTTTATTGTTAGCACTATAATCAGTATAAAACGATTTTACCCCTTTGAAAAATCGTGATTACATTGCTCTTCCTATCACTAAGGGTTTATGCTTTCTTCATCCGTTCATATTCTCTGCGAGTAAACTGTCAACCTCTCTTTATTATGTTTTTCCCCGTGACATTTTTTATCTTTAAAAGTGTCTTGTCCGGTAAAGATTTGAAAAATAGGCCAATTTCAATAACATTAAAGATGTCTCAGGCATCAAAGTTTTCAATTAAAGTCTTCAATTTACCGCGCCAATCTGACAAAACTTCGTCATTAACACTTCCACTTTTCCTACAAACTTTTTTAAACACAACTCCATTTCTCTTCTTGAAATTTGTAAGTCACCCTCCACTTGTCGCAAAGTTTTTGGTGCTTTTGATTTTTTTAACAGGTTTTTGCTAATAGACACTTTTTGTTCCCTATACTGTTTTATCCAAATGACCAGGGAAGACGAGGGAATTCACCTTTAGTAGTTTGTTCCCGTACTCTAACAGTTCAAGTAGTATAAGTTTTCTCCTTGTGTTTTATTATGGTCTAGAGGAATCTTAAATTACTTATTACTTATAACTAACGCAAACTTTTATTTGATCTGTATTCCATGAGGAAAAGAGAAACAGTAACTTAATTCAACAAATCAATTCGGGTGGAAGTGTTTATCAAACTAATCATTACAAAAACAATGTACGATAATTCAAGTTTGAGCTTGCTTTACTCGGACTTGTTTATAAGAGAATCAAGTGACTTATCCTTTAATAATTGTCGGGTGCCAATAAGTTCGAACTAACGCGTTGTTTTGTTGGGTAAAGTTGATTTATAATATATATAAATTAGCAGGTAACAAAAAGCCAGAGGGAAACGAAGTTAAGAATATATATACACAAAGAGTATTAAATCTTAATTTTAAATATTCTTCTTACATAGCCTTTTAGATACCACCCTTATTTCTCTAAATATGAATTATAACCTTACGACACCTCCTATCTATTCACAATCCGGAAAAAATAGGCTTCCCACGTCGTATATGAACATAAAAAACACTTTTTTAAAATACCGTTCTCTCATGGATGAAGGAACAACATATAATTACTTAACTTGTATCAAATTTCATATACCTTGACTATCACCGACCTTCGCAGGCGGTACTAATATTTATTAAATATCTAGAAATTGTTTATTGTACACGAGGCGGGGATTTATGCATTCCATTATAATCGGAAAGGTAGAGAAGTTGTCAAACGAAAGAGACAGCTACATGAAGATTATATAATTTCAGATTCCGATGTGTTTTACATTATATTCACGTACACTATCCATCAAAATTGAGTTGTACCTAGTGAAAAAACACGTGTGAGCTACTCTTTCTTCTATAGATTCACAACAATTTAGCAACTAGAATTGTATAAATATGTGTATTTGAATGAGCTCTGTTTTCAATTTAAATAAATTCTGTTCAATTCAGGTTCTCTTTATCCTATGTTGCTTTGATAATAGTGACAGAAACTTCAATATTTTAGGTATTTTGATGAAATACGTATGTAGAATATGCGTTTGATTTATATACAGCGGCAATATAATTATATTGTTTTTTAGAACTAATTTCTAGGAAGGTTTTTTAATTTTTATGTTTGTTTGTTCATTTCTAGAATGAGAAATTTGTTTTGCGTATATAAAGGACTTTGTTTAGCGAGTTAGTTAGTTAACAATAAATAGACTTTGTGAATAGAACGAATTAGCAAAGTATTCGAATGATTTGAATAAATTATATAAGTAAGTTAAGTATAAGTGATAAGTTAATTATTATAATATTGAGTTGGTTAAGTCTAGGTTACCCCACCGATAGAAATATTATAAATAAATAAGAAAAACATTACACTATGTAAAATTTAGGTTTTCTGGAGCTTTACGAGCTGTTTAAAACTCCAAATTTATCTTCTTTAATAACTCTGTAAATTGTATATTCCCAATATCGAGCCTACTACAGAATAATTCCACTGTTTCTGTAAATGATAAGTTAGAGGACCGATTTTTCGGCGTTTACGTGGCATTTCTATATTTTCCATAATCATCCAAAATTTCTAGCATCTATAGGCAAACAGATTTATGGCTATAAAAAAACAAGGAAAGATCAAAAACTTGCATTAGCTCAAATACATTTATATTAATTCTAAGATATTTGAATTATTGTATATATATTTAAAATGACCGTGATAAGTTTTGCCTTAGAAATTAGGTTTTATTACTCTTTCATGCATAAGCATATTCGTAAAAACTTGATTGAAAATTGAAAATAACTGATGAAGTTTTTTATTTGGAATGATTTTTCACATAAACTTATAATGAATATCCAATAATACACTCAATATTTTCTTATCCTATCTATATAATTGATTTATAAAGTTGAAATAACAGTGATTTATTATTACAATTCATGATTATTTATACAAAAGACAATTTATTACTTATAATTATGAACTTGTTAGGTCAATATCATCATGGCTATTTATAACTGTTTTAATTATTAGTTAATCTATATTATTTGCACTACATTCAAAATTTATGCCAAGATAGCGAAGGTTAAGTTCCTCAATTTGATTGAGTTTAATAGTGAATTCTTAATTACACCAAAGTTGCCAATAAACAGGGAAGAGCCGATAGATCTAGCTGGTACTAATTTGAATGTTATTTATTTAACATGTTGAGGAAAAGTGATTTAGATACAAAAGGGTTTAGTTGAAAATTCATTTTCAATGAAATAAAAATTACCAAATTTGTACCCTTAATATGGATTACCAGTATATTTCTAAATTAAAAACGCTCGCAATAAACAATGAGTGTTTTTTCTTCAAATTCCCATTTGAACCTAAAGTTTTACCGTTTCTCTCGAGCGAGCTTTTTCGTCATTGTGACAGTGTTTTCAAGTACCATAATTAGTTCTATTAAGTATCATCTCACTTGATCATATTGGTGGTTATAATTTTTTCAGGTTTTATCAAAAAAGATGCACGGCAACTTCGATGATTTAAGACCTACTATGTTTCGAATATTTCAGGAAAACTAAATAACTCCAAGTAAAGTCATAACTACTATAAGAAAAACCGATTGAGGTACAATCCTCTTTTAGTGTAATTGTTCGAACAAACAGTCGAAAAATTCATTTAGTAAAACTGTAGTTGCTCGAAAAAAAGAGCTTAAACTATTTCCAAATACCATAAAGACAAGCTGTTAGTGAGAAGACCAACTGCTACGTCTTTCGCTGCGACATTTGAGTTCATTGAATAATTAGTAAGCTCATGAGTTCATCTGGTCTAAGTTCAACTACTAATGGTCCAAATCGCATCTAAAACGTTGACGATTCTGGGTTAACAATAATAAAGAAATGGAGAGGAAAGAAGCTAAAATAAAACATTGACTCTCAGTAATAAATTCAGATGATGAGGAGATGGTTGCCCGTTTGATTCACCCATTGATCTGGATGCCTTAATAGAATGTACAGCACTAGTCACTGAAGATTCGGTATATTTTTGCTATATATTTTTGCTGGTATGCTATATTCGAGTGATAGTCGTGGAGAAACATGGATCAAGTGCTTCTGGTCTAACAATACTTGCGCTGAGTCTGATACCAGACTTTTTGAATTTTGTGCATAGTTTGGCTTTGTTTTTAGTATACCAAAATCTTGGGGTAGCAAAAAACTAAAACACCAACGGCTACATCTACACCAACCTAGACCACAGCTGGAAGCTAGTATCGCTAAAAATTTTTCATTGTTTCCAGCAAATTATGTCAATTTAGAGATACTTTATTTTGTTTGAATAACGTTAATTTACAAGGTAGAGTGTATCTACCTTTGTCTATGATTTGATTTCATTTCTTTCAATTTGGTTCAATTTAATTTTGATTGTTCAACCCATCAAAATTTCAGATTTATATACTTGAGCTGAATTCAAATACCATTTTCTGGGAAAGAGTCTACAACCTGTTTTGCTATTTTTGAAAATTTTGAGATTTTATTGATTTTTCGCACCCCTCTAGAGAGTTGCTACAATTAAATAGAATATGAGTTTTTCCTCTTGAATATGAATATGTAAATTTGATTTTCTGTAGAGTGTAGTACGTTTCCCAATTGATACCCCATACCAAATAATGTTTTAAATGATGCTGAGACATTTCTTTGAAAAAGACGTTATCTAAATGTTACTGCTAAACTTAAAAGTAGATAAAAGATGACTCATCTGTTCGAACGAACTTTATAGTTGTTTGCACTTTTCCAACTATTATATTCTATCCAAAACGTGACTTTGTTAAGTTCAATTTGACAGTGACATCCTCTTGTGTTTAAGATTATTAAGTTAAATAATTATTTGTATTGAGGATAAGCAAAACCCCTTTTTTAACCAAAATAATGTTGTTACGTTAGAGGATTTAATATTAGTAATCTTCTGTTGTCTGATTTATGAAAGGAAAATTATATTTTTGACATAAATCACAAAAGCAGTTGACTAAAAGCTGGGCGTTCCGGTCGACCACTTGTCTCGTCTGAATTGTTTTCGGAAACATTTAAATCCAAATAGGTTGACTTAGAGATACATTATAGAAGACAAAATTATAGTCATAGAAGGAGATAATTACGGAGATTCCGATTTTATATAATAAGTATATTATAAGGGACAAACATTTTGAAACTGGTTGTTATAAAGTAGTTCTTCCTCTTAAGTATAATTACGGGCGAGTATTTTATAAAAATATTATGGTACGGGCAGACATCAACATTTTTTATACATTTGTCGAACAGTTCTAAGATTATGTTGTGCATTTAATTTTCATAATCGGAATTAGAATTTATGCAGTATTTGAAAATATCCTGCAACTTCTTATCATATTGTGTACTTAATTAAAATATTACTGATTACTGATAAACTGATTATTTTATTAACCGATAGTACAAAAAGAAAGCTAGGCGCATTCTTAGATGGTTAACAACATCAATAACCAATAATACGTGTTCTTGAAAAAATCTTTTGGTAATACGGATGTCAGCCAGACATGTTGCAACTTTTCTCTAAACAACTTTCGGGACACGAAATCTGTAGGATCTGCGTGCGTTTTCGTATGTAATTTATCAACAATTACATCCTGGGGATAATCGCAATAAAGTGTAATATTGCTCCAGGATTAGACGCTCAATAAGTTTCTTAAAAAATTACAAAATTGAGTGGTGTGCGGTTTTGGCTCACGTAATCATTAATCCATACTTTATCGAAGAGATAAGTAGGCAAGTAACATTTAATCAACAGAGGTACATACAAATTTCACCAAACTTTATCCCTGATCTACGTCAATTTAATCGATATCTACGTAATTTTGAATTTGGAGACCAATTTTTTTACAAGCGTTTCTGCTGTGGCAGTTCGATAATTTTTTCACTCTCTATACTGCTATGCAGTTCGTAAACTTCTTGAGAGATTTTAGAATAATCTCGCTATAACTGATGTTTCTAGACGCAAATTGAGCATATAGCTAAAATTCAGATAAACAGCAAAAATCATCAATGCCGTTATAGTTTTTTTTTGTCTTGGACAAGGATGTTTGCATATAGATCATGAGTATAATGTGTGTATGTTTGAATTTGGGGTTTCATATACACTGCGACCCAAAGAATTTATTGTCCCCCCTTTCTTGCTGCGATACTAGAGGATCCAGTATTTACATCTGATCAATTAATCCCATTCCTGTCACAAAGTCTAGAATGTGGGATGGCTTTAATTGCCAGAGATCTTCGTCTTCTATTTCATACACACCCAAGTATAGTTCCTTAGTGCTACACATTTCGAGAGAATGTCGATAGAGGTTTCTTTAGGTGTTTGTTGAGGAGACAGTGCCTCGATAGAACTGTTAGTATTCGTAGATTGTTCTTACTTAAGTTGATACATTCTGTAGATCTACTCTGGTAATAGTTTCCTAGAAGAGTTTTTGCATATTTCATCCCTTGTAGGTTGTCTCAATAATTGGTTTTGCTCCTATGAGCTAGAGTTTTTTTTTGGACAAGGAGGTTCGCATATAGATCATGGAGTGTCATAAATATATATGTCATAAATGGATAAAATCATTCAGTACCATTTATTTTGGGAACTACTGTATTCGTTTGATAATCTATTACCAACAATCCCTTTGCAATCTAAAATATACCCAAATACTTGGTAGATGCCCGGTGTAATTCACATCTCTACGTCAACCGGTACAGTTTACAATCGCCAAAACTTACAAATTTGTAGTTCATCAACTGCTACATACCTGCAACAAAGAAAAGATAGCTTCAAGATATAATTCTTGTTTCAGGATTCATATGAAGTATCATTTTTTTATTTGGATTTCACATCAAATTTCTGATTAAGAGAATTTTTTCGTTGTATCATTTGTTAAAATACGAAACTAATAAAATATACAGAACCATTTATATCGGAAACATACCTATATTAAAATCATATGATACCAATAATAGAATTATATAGCAATATAGCAGACTTTTTATTATTTTGTGAGGTTATTATACAAATTCCTAATTGAACCTATGCTCAATGATGAACTAGTTTCGTCGAAACAACACCCCAACAATATGTGCTACCGCTGCTCTTTTAACAAATAAAGATATGTCGAGGCAAAGGAAAGGGTTTGGAATAACATCTGTTGTAATGACAATTTTAATTTTCGACCAATTTGTTAGATTAACAAATCTATGATCATAATTAAAATCGTGTGCAATTTGAATTTCTATTATCAGTAATGCGAGGTTCGTTACATGTTTCTTATTAGTGAAGAAGTGCAAATAATTTTTTGCTAATCATCGCATTTGGCGGATGTAGCATATAAGACATATTTGAGATGCATGTTCCAAATCATGCGTATAAATATGCTGCACTTAGCAAACCGTAGATAATAGCGGAACATAGAACAATTCTAGAGATGATACTTAGCTTCCAGATCGTAGGAACTTTTTATAACTTTCAATACTTTCACTATTTTTGATAAATATGACGACATTATAGGTACAGTGACATATTTCGTAGCCGAACAAACAGCTCATTTCATTATGTAATTATCAAGTTTCGATATCAGATTGTACAATATATAACTGTCATTTTTTCCATAATCTTATTACACATATTTTCTTATCTTCTCGGCAGTGTCTATGAAATCAATGGAACTTTCTTTTATTTCTCACATATCACTAGCTTTGTTTTACGTATCAATTGACTCATTTATTCTGCGTCATGTAGTAGTATTTGGCTCGTTTGGATAACATTCAAAATACTATTTTTAACTATCATGTCTTTCTGTATTGTCTTTGTTAAATGTGTTACTTTTTAAAACTATTTTTGAAAATCGGAACTTGTTAGGCTAATACAAGTATCTTCAACTTTAACAAGACTCAGGACGTTTTTATTTATGTTTGTTGTTTCGAAAAACAAACGATAAAAATAGTTTACTGATGGATATAATGCAATATTTAGATTAGTTGGTGGTTCGTGAGATCCAGGATAAGAAGAAGAGTTTGCTATATTTCCATGATTTTGATTAATTTCATATGTTATACGTAATTTTTATAAACAAGACACCGTCGTGTAGAGTAACCAAGAAATTTCAAAGTTTTGAAGTGATGGGTTCCGGATTTCTTCCGTAGATTCAGGGATTATTATTAAATCAATTATTTAGACTGTTTTCATATTATAATTGTTATTATTTCAACTTCCTAACCATCTACGAGTTATTAATTTTAAAATTATGGGAAGATTTATCGGCTATCACGGCCCTGTAGAAGAGAATAATATAGGCGCCAGGTCCAACTACAACAATGCAGTATTTATGATCTGACTTCCTTTGAGTTCTTTGTTGGTGGTTCGAGTACTATCAACATTGACGGAATTTATTATGAAAGAAAATAAATCGTTACCAAGAACAAATTTTTTGCCTAAAATAATAAAAAAATATATTGTTCAAATTGTATCTAAATAAATTTTATTTTCTTTAGATACAAGGAATCTATTTTTACTTTTGTTTACTTGCACAGATAATGAAAATAAAAAAATAACTTCACATTTCTCATTCTGAATAAGTTTGGAGGATGTTGAAGAATGGTTGGAACGTACAAAGAAAAATTCATTTTATAGGCCTGACAATAAAAAATTTTAATATATAACGGAAAGTTGACATTTTGGAAATGGTTTTAAAGGTACATTTCTTTTCATTGGCACATAAGTGAACATAAATAGATAAAACATATCAATTTCCTATTTCTTAGACATTTTATATATGTTTATGTTTCTAAATCGTCTTGATTTTAAGTCTCTTCTATTATAAAATTAGTTTCTTCATAATTTCAACTACTTTCAGTCTTCGGTTGCCGACTCTTCTGTTCATATTAATTCTGCCAGTTTAAAGCTAAATGCACTATTAATACACATACGGAAATTTCCTTCTTTATTCCCATAGATTTTCTCACAAATTTTCATGCGTTTTAGGTTTTTTACTAATAAAAATTGGTCTAGTTTTCAGAATCTGTTATTTTTGAGCGATTGTTTTCGTCTATGTATAATTCGGACATTATCATATTAAATCGTATAAATTTGTATTTCTTTTCAGTAATTGCGCTTAATAAATATATTTCAATTGTGTATTATTGTATATTGAATGATTTTATTACATTACTATAATATATAACTATAATATATAACTGAAATATTATGATTGATATTGTATATAAATAAAAAACAAAAATATTTTCAGTGGGTTGAATCATTTTTATCTACAGCCAACTACAACTTTGTTTTTTTGTTCTTAGGTAAACATTAAACTTGAATAAAACCCAAAATTGAAAAAATGACTCTTATCTGTAATTTACTGAGTGAAACTCTGAATTGATGTTTATTATAGTTTCTATTATCTTCCTTCTCACCTTTTTTGGCAATTAATAATTCAATGACAAGGAGAAAATTGTACCAACACTATTAAAAGTATGGTGGAGAACCAGGAGACTCTTGATCGGCTTCATAATTTGACAAGATAAAAGCTTAATATAATAATGAGTCAAGTTAAACCTCTTACATAATATACTAAAATATATACAGTGGGTTAAATCATTATTATCTACTTCGACTACTCTGTTTTTTTTTGTGATTAGAAACACATTAAACTTGAACAAAACCCATACAAGGAAAATGATTCCTATCAGTAATATACTAACTGAAACACAGAAGTGACCTTTACTCTAGTTTTTATTATTTTCTTTCTTACATTTTTAGGCAATTAATTTGGATAATTACAAGAGAAAACCCTATAAACGAAAAAACCATCCCAAAACCCAATAAGCACCTGACGATAACAGTTGAAAAAAATGAGGGGTCAAGTTAAACTGCATTTGTCAGACAGCCTTATCTATTTTTTTAAAATAAATTTTGTTGTTTATATTGATGTGAACAGCACATCACTTTCTGAATAGTCCACGTAATTTCTTTTCATAATGTCTCAAAAATATTTAAGATTATAGTTACTAGAATAAATAACCTACACAATTGAAAGCACAATCTTCACTACCTATAGTAATATTTCGGGATTGCTTCGAAAAATACTGCCTTTAGAAGTTATTTAATGTTTGAAGTTGTAAAGTTCAGTTCGTTAAATTGTCTTCTTATATTATTGACGAATATGAAAGATGGACAACAGTCGTGCTCTAGTATGAGCTCAAACAAAGAACGTGATGATTTTCTTAAAAATGAAATTTCTAAACCATGTTATTTTTTTAATGTCCGGAGTAATAAACTTTTAACACAATTCCACTACTTCCTTTTAGCATCAACTAAACTAATAAACTAATGGTTTTTTCGGGCAATAAAAATGTATAAAGCAACCATCATCTTTCCCAGAAGAGATAAAGCATATTTCAAGTTAAGTGTACCAACCCTCTAGACGCTCTTGTAAATAGTTCATTAAAAGATTATAAAGCGTTTAAGGAAATATATAATTTTTTTCATTTCGTTGTTAGCAGTTTGTGAATACTAAATATTTTATTGCTCTTTGGTAACCGTTATAACGATAAAAGTAAAAAAATTATTAAGACGAGATTATAATTTATAGGAGTCCCTACTTCGTTTAGTTGATTCAACTAATCCTAGATAGATAAACCTTAGTTTGTTTAAAAAGTACGTTCTAATTCATATACAAGCTCAGACATACCTATATGACTTTGACCAAACAAATAATAATTTAGAATTTTCATTATAAATTCAATTGATACGACTAAGCTTATTCGATATTATGATGTTTTTTCAGTTATTCAATATAATTTGAACAAAAAAACAAAGTAATAGGTAGCGACAAGAAGCATTACCAGTCACTCTTAAGTTTTAATACCGTATCAGTTCTGTTTTGTGTGATGCTTCACAAATACACACAATAATCGACTAGAAAATTGTTCTCATTTCCTGAATAAAGCGAATTGATGTAGTTCGAAGTGCTTTTTTCATATGGTGATAAACATTTTCTATCATAACTGCTTGAAGGCCATTTTGAAATAGGAATGTTTTTATCTCTTGGAACCATGTTGTTACAGTTGAACGTTTTGCTTTGTTATTGTTGAAGTATTAATCCCCCAACTAGCAGTTGCATGTCATTAATAGAATGCAATAATTTCTATTCTATAATTATATAATTATCATATAATTCTATATTCTATAATTCAGTGCCATTAATGGAAAGAGACTGCACGATTGTTCATATCAATATATTGGAAACTTGATTTTTCCTTTGAGATAATATTGAATAAATCTATTTCTTTTATTATCAACACAATACCAAAAATAGATTTAGCACTCTCAATTACTGAATTTTTTCCATGTTGAGTTTTGGGTTTGGTGATACAGATTAAACTTGTTGAATTTATATTTCATTTTTCTTAATTTCCAGGGGCTCATTTTACAGAATGTTTTCGAAGAACACGCTCATCTCTTTTGGTAATATTTGAATCCCAGCCAGTTTCAAATTTTCTTTTGTTTCAATTGTGACATTATATTTTTGATAGGATTTACTACAACTCGTGATGATATTTCAGGTAAACGAAAAGGTAATCCAAGTACATAATACAACTCGTTTCATTAAAATTATTAGGTATTTAGTACCTACTCCACATTGCAAAGTTGCAAAATCCAATTTTATAAAAAACACAGATCTATTGAACAATGGTCGAGGAGAATATTTTTTATTCGATAATGATTTAACTAAATTACCTTTGGATCTGGAATACACTGTCAATATATATTCAGTTTTTGTTTTCCATTTTATAATTAAAATCTCGAGCTGTATAATCTTCCGTCACGAGTTGTCTAATCTTCATGACAACTACGATCACGAGTTGGTATATTGTAACAGAAGTTAAAATTTTATGGCAAGTATTAAAATCAAGCACACGCCCTTTTGATATAGACCACAAGTTAAATAACTCAACTGTGCTAAGAAATTATTATTTCAACTCGTACTCGATAATATGATTTTGAGAAAAGATGGTTCAATTCATTTGCATCAGATATTACTTTTCGTTTCTAATTATTGTGTGTAGTGATATGATAAGTATTAGTAATTTTTTATTAAATGACATAATCACATAATACCAATTGTGCATATTGGTATTCGTTTAATTGAATCAACTAAATTACAGTTCAAAAATTATGTTGTATATTTGTTTTGATTTAATTCTTAAGCTTCTTGGATTTGTTCATAAAAATCTCATTCATAATTACTCAACCATGGTATGTTCAGTTAATTTTAACACTTTTTTACATACCTATATGTTGCTGATAAAGTAACGAGTGCAAACAACATTGATAACATTGAATATATAGAAATTTGGAAACTAAGGAAATTTAAATTAATATGGAACATTGGATCCATGATAACTGGCGATTGATAAGAGGGCCGTTCTTTTTTCAACCTCCGATAGGCTATAAATAAAGACAAGTTCATATAAAACAAAAATTTTATTACCAAAAGATTGGTAAACTTCTGTTACTTTCACAAAATAATAACAGAAGAGATTGAAACATTTGTCATTACAAAGCAGACATTGAAACTTTAACCTTTCTGTCAACCGTTTGAACCAGATCCTCTGAAAGGACAGATTTGCGTCCTTAGCCCCCTTCATCATGCATATCGTTACGGCTATCTTTAAACTCTCGACACCATTCATGCACAACACCATCACTCATGAAGTTTTCTCGATACACACGACTCATTTTCCGATGGATTTCTGCAGCACTATGGCCTTCGCCTGTAGAAAACGAATCACACTTCGCAATTTACACTTGACGGAAGCATCAATAGTGGTGGATATGTTTACATGGCTGTAGCACAACGCCGACTGACGTCTGAATGTCAAGGATGGCAGAGTGTTTAGTACGAAAGCTTTGCCCTCGTATTTGAGATAAGATCACCAATCAATGCAAAGGGAACATCAAGCAGAGATTAAAAAAAGCAACATAAATAAAAAATAATTAGATGGTTGAATTGTGCACTATAGAATAACAGAAATTTGTGATTACCGTGATTTAAACCATATTAATTTATACATGAAGGGGAAAAAGAAATGCTTTTACAGTATCCGCTAGAAAATCATGAAGAAGAAAGAGTTCAAAATGCCGTATGAATGAAGTAATTGGGAAACAGGAGAATATAAGCAACAGATAATTTTAATGACGACAAGTTATCAAGATGAATAATGAGGTGGGTATTACAGGAAAGAATGAAGAACGGACGTAGTAGTAAAATAGAACATAAATTAACTCATTTCAAATATCTATCAAGGAATTCTAAGGAGGAATCACGGTTAATTAAGTACAAATAGATCAAGTAGAAAAATTTATGTACATGGGAACCATAATAAATTACAAATGGGATCTTAGCGTGGAGATACGAGCAAGAATAGCCAAAACCAGAACAATCAAATAGTTTGGTCAGGTGATGCGTAACCCTGTAAAGTACGATCTTCTTCACGTGGTATAGTAAAATAATGGGTAGAAACATAAGTTCGCACACAACATCGTGCTTAACGCTAATAGTTCGAAAAATCCACAGCTCAGCTACTCTGCACAGCCGTAAACAAAGCAATAAAAGGCAATATGATAGCCAACATGAGAGTCAACGATCGATCATGATCACGGTACGCGAGGAAGATAACTTTTTAAAATATAAACTAGTTTTTTTCAATCTTTGACGTACTTTATATATATTTATCATAAAATGAGTCTAATGGTGGGTCCACTCGATACAGACTTCCATAAAATTCTATAGAATTTTGACTGTGCAAACTAGACAGTACAGACAAATGTCGGTGCGATCCAAAAGTCGGAGTATGCAAGTAAGTCTGCGTATTTATCGTAGCTAAGAAATTTAAATTGTATTTTCAAACGAAAAGTAATGAAAAGTCTGTACAGACATTCTATCCAAATGTTTGGGTAAAATTTTTTACTCCGACTTCATAGTTCGTACTGATATCAGTACGAACAAAAGTCTGTATTGTGTAAACCCACCATAAGAGCGTTTTCTGGCTTTTTATTTCGTATATATTCTTATATGACTAAATTAATGCAACAGGCTCTTGAACATTTTTTATCATTTATTACGCCATGCTGATTATTATATATGGAGTTGGCTCGAAAACAAAAAACTTGAATGCTTGTAATAATTTTCATAGTTATCTCTATGGGACCATAAAAAGTACCAAGAATAGTAATCAACCCACCTTCTTTTTCCTTTATCTAGATCTATATTTACATATAAAAAAATACATTTTAGTGTTGTTGTGACACTTGCACCCACCAAAGCATTAACCACTCCAAATTGAAGAAGTTAGACGTAGTTGAAGAACTAAGTAGGAGTGAAAAGCGTAGAAGATTTTCGAACCAAGACAAAAGCAATCTTACCATAAAATATATGTTTGAAGTGTCTAAAATGTTACACAAGGTAACGTCATCGAGATTGAGAAGAGTACAATATAAGCACCTAAACCGTTTTGATGTTTTGTGTGTGTGGTCGGTAGTACGGACAATTAAAAAATTAACACATCTATTCAACATAAGTAATAAATCACATTCATACAACGACATAAAGTACGATATTATGCATGTATCTAGAAGAGGATTTACATAATACAAGTTGTCAGACCGAAGAGTAATAATTATTTAAATTCGTTGTTTTCTGATTGTCACGTTACATAAGACATCAGGCGCCATTTTCTGAATGCAGAATTCGTACAAAACAGAACTATGGAAAATTCCAAGTGGAATTCTATAGAAAATATAAATCTCGAATCAAATATAACATTCTTTATTTGGGAAACTAAATATCTTCAAAGTAGATTTCGTAGTTTAATAATTTCATTGTAAAGGTAAGGACCGTTTTCAATATTAAATTTTTATTCTTTTCAAATTTCTTAACGTTAAACTCATAGTATGCTCTACTCTCTCCTTGTTTATCTCGATTCAACTATTTTTCGAACACAGATGGGTGCCAATAGTCTCACAATACAAAAGGTCACGAGGATTCAACGACCACCCACGTATCAAGAATCAGTCAAATCGTTGGACCAAAACAATTACTTGAAACAGTGAAAGATAATGAATGATTTTTTTTCAATTCCAATTTCCGTTGATTTATTAAACCAAAACGATAAGTTGTTAATTTCTCTCAACATAGAGACAGCGTTTAAAAAAATATAAAAATTGAATTAGCACTTTCTAGGAACCTTTTCAAATTTATTGAGAAAGGATTTAGCCACGATTTAATTTTTTTTCTACGTTTCTAAGATATCTGAACATCTTTTCTTTATCATCAACATCCTTCTATTATTAAACTTAATATTAGGACTTATCTTGTTACACCCTACTGCAATATAATAGGGCATTTGTTCTTTTAATTAGGTGCTGCAGAGGCAGCTATAAAATGCCACGTAATTAAATTTGTAAGTATCCTAGTTTTTTCATTTGCATATTTATTTCCCTTTTTTGCTTTATAATACAATTTCCACCCTAATTGTAGATTTTTAAAACAAGAGATGAGATTTTTGTGCCAGGGGCGGGTAATTGATAACGTCGTGGAAAGTGGCGGTAATAGCCTTTCCGCTGTCAAGAAAACAGACCTTTAAGGTACGAAGCCAGTGATTTATATTCATTGTAAGGAAAATCGCCAAGGGAACGGATAGCAGGGATGAGAAATATTTTCACAAATTTTAGAATGAAAAACTTCACATATGAATGTTTCGAATCGATCACATGAAACAGCAGATTTTATTCTTGGCTTGATATAGTTTCTTAAGTGGATTTCAAATATACTTTTCACAATCACATATTGTGTCTGGCAATCGTCATTTATTATCATTTATATTGATTAAAAAAATGCATTTGTTTGGGTATACGTTTGAAAATATTTTTATGACCGTTTCACACACCAAAAGGTATTTGTTGTATCGAAAAAGGAAGCAGGCAAATCACTTATAAATATATTTCCTATCTATGAAACCGGGTAATTTCATAGTAAAAACCTGGGTAAGCGCAGGTCTCTCAACAAAGCAATTTGCTTAACGTATGATGGCTAAAATTATCAATCAATTAATACAAATTCAGATTATAATACAATTTGAATAATTTTCTTAGAACATTGGGAAAATTTACTACGATTACATATAATCTTACGATATTTGATATAAATATAACTTGGATAGTCATCATACTAAATTGTTTTGTTTTCCAATAGCAATCTTTGAAGATTCACAAGAATTCTGATATATTAGTTTTATTGTAAAATTATACGAAAATTTTGTGACTTGAGTTATTACCGAAACATACGCCGTTTGCATTTATGCTTGAGTCTAGAAAACTTATTTAGTTAGTTTTCCATTTAGAAATTTCTCAAACCAAATTGAATTATTTTGTTTAGTAAATTTACTAAAACATTTTTGGTAGAATGACCAAAGAAATGTTTAACAGTGTGTTGTAAGTAATTTGTATATGAAATGAAAATTTCCACCATTAACATTTCATTTTGTTCGAAATTTGCTTCCAAGACATCTCTCATGATAACTACATCAGTTCCGTCAACGTATTTTTAGAAAGGATAATATTTTATTGGTATTATATTAACGGAAAAAGCCACTCTCGCAAGATGAGTACAAATCTATTGGTCTTTATGTTTAGAGACATATATGAGCTTTAATTTATAAATTTCGTCACTAGATATATTCGCCGATGACATGGTTAAGTACAAACAAACTCATTACCTCTGCCTTCTTTGAATATTCTGATAATAACCTCGTGAGCTGTTTTATTTATCAACAAATGAAGAGATGTTAGATATGTGATAATTGACAAGTGTTCTAGTCTGACACCTTATCATAGTTCCAGTAATGCATATACAGGTAAAACTTATACAGGTAAAACTAGTGTTGTTTTTCCTTACGTTTACTCCGATTGGTATATTTAAGCTTCTCGACTGTTTGAAGGTGGAGAACACGTCTGTTCATTGAAATAGGACACATGTCTAGGGACAGATTTTTGAAATTTTTTAACTGTGTAAATTCACTAGATATTTTTTGCCACGTTTACCAATATTAAGTAAGTATTTCTAAATTCTTATTATACCATGATTATGAACCCTTTCAGTCCAGCCATATTCAACTTGGCACTAAGCTTTCTGCCTTTCAGTTAACTAAAGAGGCATCAAGTACACTCTTACTTCAAACCTAACTCAAATTAATGATTGAATTATCTGTCATTGACAATGAAAGAGCTGTGATTCACGTAGGCAAAATGTAAGTCTATGGACAAAAGTGTATGTTTAGATTTCATGTCTTCATGATAATCTTTATTAGTTTTTTTGATACAAAGTGAGTTACAACGTTTATTCGAGGTACATATCTTCAAATAGTGGATCATAACAGTCATATTTTCAGTTGATAATGACACAAATCAAGTTGAATGAAGAATATTCAATATATTTGTGGCATATTTTAAGCATGTCTTACTTCTGCAATATTTTAAACAATGCTACAATACCTTTTCTATTTTTGTGGATATCGGAAAATGAGAAAAAAAATTCTGTTAAAAATAGAAAGATACGTTTTTAGTCTTAACAACAGGTGATTTAATATAGCAGATGCTGAACATATGCCCCCCCCCGCAACCAACTACTCAGCATGGAATATGGCGTTAAATCTGATTATTTTGATGGCCATTTAATCGTAGTACGTACTTCCTTCAAAGTCATAAAAGGTACTAATTCAAATTTTAAGCATAGTTCAATTACAAGCTATTCTCTAAAAAATATTAATCCAATATTTTGTTGATGATACCCGTATATACATTTACTTTTAGGACAGGCTGTGTATGAGCTTCACATATCCAGTGTAGGTTTTACCAAAATGATAAATGTCTCTGTTCACTATTGCATTCAGGTAGAAAGAAGCTTCATGCAAGAAGAGTATATTGACTGGAAATGATCTTCTGGTCAAATCGCCTCATCATTTTCTGACTAAATTACATATTTTATAAAAGCCTCCAGTAGTTCATTTGGACGCAGTATGATTTTAGGTCAATAAAACCGTTGACAAATGTAGATCTTCCTGTTCAATTTCTTATCATCGTCTAAACAAGTGGCCAACTATTTCTACACAAGTCCTTCATTATACTTTGTTCTTCGAATTTGTAAAAAATTTTATTTACAACACCCCTTCTAATTAGATTTTTCGGGTATTTTGCATTCAATCTCCACATTCCATTATTATGAAGTTTTCGATATCCCGTTTCTTGGTTAATGAATTTCCATTACACAAATTCATAACCTAGACATTCAAATTCAATTGTAGTCTGAAATACTATAAACTGAACACAAATATTTAAAATGGCAAAGAACGCAGCATATATTTCATAATACACAGCCCAACGATTGCTTAGGCCTAAACTCATTATATGTATCACAAACTCCAACAAATGTTATTGTTAGGTTATGTTAAACATGATAAATCGATGCTTTGACTGCACAGTCTTGCCTGTTTCTAATAAAAACTCAGAATTAAAGATAACCGTTAGTTATTAGCTGTTATCATTGCCTGAAAGCCTGCTAAGTAGAAGGACTATGGCGACAGCTCTAAAGAGGTTTTTGTTTTTAAAAGAATTTTTTTCTCATTTTGTAATAACCGCACAAGTGGAAGAAAAATAAGAGTTCCATTTTTGCCGAGTTTTTGATTGATACTACACACATCTTTCTTTGTATTTGTAAAAAAGAATTGAGTAGGTTAAAAAACTGTGTAATTGTATGGCAATAAATACGACCAACGTGTTTCATTGTTTCTTTACTGGTCATAAATTTATCCTGCATTCTGTTTCTACCTTTTCATTTGTTTGGTATTCATTTTGTAATATTTATAACTGACTTTCAAATTTCTATACATAATACAGAACTTTTCACCTTCCCTTTTTATATCGACCGAAGAAACATTCAATTGTTGTCTCTTTCCTTCCAAAATTTAGCACGTTGAAGGCAAACTATGAAATAACTTATAATTAAGCTCCCCAAATATATTTACATCAGATGATTCAATTAAGAAATAATTTTTTTTAATATTCGACATTCTCTTTATCTTTTGGTGAAAACTTTGTATTTAAATATGAAATTAATTATACAACACGATTGTATAAAATTGTGAAAATTGGCTTGGCAGTCAACGTGTTGAATAAAACTACATATCGTAAGCAGAGCAGTACTTAACTATCATATTCATACCCAATAATAGTTGCGATCTTTCCGCTGCTGGCCATGGAATTCGCTTGTTTTTATATCCTCTTATAGCAAACTAATTACATTTTTAGTTTGTTAGTATTTGATAATCAGAGCATCAATTTGATGTATTATAGAAAACTATGGTACAGACACGACCGAAGATAATTACTTAATTAATAATGGTTGACAACTACCCACAATTAGTACCTAATTGAAAATAATTAATTATTCAAGAATTGTCATGGAACTTTGGTGCATTATGAATAGGAATCACATAATTTATCCATACGATTGGTCGTTGATTTACTAATTAGAATATAAAATTACAAGTTCAAAATTTATTTGAACTTTTCGAATTTATATTGTTGTTGGACGCTTTTATATAACCTTAGAACTTTGACACTTGTATTTATTCAGTTGAATGAAACATGAATAGTTCATTAGAAGAAAATATAAGGGTACACTGCCCTACAGTGAGCCAATAATCTTTATTGTTGGCATATCTATCACAGTTTTGGAACGAAAACTACTGAAAACGGTTTGATAAACTTTTTGCTTTATTGGGATTAACTTAACATCTAAAACTTGAAACAAATATACTTATTATAATTAAAAAAAAATGTCGCGTGGTTCACTGTGTACTACACTGTGGACAGTCATCATGTACCGACCAAAATAGAAGATTTAGTGCGTTGCAGCGTTGTCGTGCAAATATCGTCGAGATCGAGTATGCGAATTGTCAAAAAATGCTTCCATATTAACACGATTAAATGAAGTAGCCCCTGCCAAACTACAATGCTTTAGTGATCTCAGTAAAAGTTGTGATATCTAGTACGAAATGATTTATGCAACTCCGTCATTTTTGTTGTAAGAAATAATTATTCTTATATTACTATTCTTGGCGATTTCGTAGGCTATCTTTCTGCATTCTATGTTACTTATACCATGGAACGTGTAGACACATTAATTAATAATTAATTAATAATCAATTAAGGATGTTTCCATATGCAAAAATTCTATTTACTTCATAATTGGGTGTTAATTTTACGGCATCCTAGTCTTTGTTGTTTTAAAAGATAGCGTTTGAGTTTTGGACAGCCAAGACCTGTCCTTTTGCTGCTTTTCCTAAACTAAACCTTGACGTGTTAGAACAACCGCCTCTCTCATGTGTTCCTCGGAATATTTTACAATTTTAAGGTCTTTTGACGCTCCATACTAAAACAATAGAAAAAATCTGGTCATACGAAGTAGTACACACTGAACAAGTACACAATGAACTAGTCAACAGGTTCTGTGTGTACTGCTTCACTGGCAAATTTTCACCATATCAGATATAAATACAAAACGAAATAATTTCAGATGTTATGTACCTGTATCTTTGCCCTTTCACTAAAGTAATCAACTAATTCTAGTGAAATGTGCTTGGAATGTGTTACTTGGAATGCTCTTCCCACAGCATCTCATGACACTGAATGGTAATAGCCAAAATGATGTTATTTAAAGTTCAACGCATGTCCGTATGATTCAGTAACGGGAGCGAAGAAATATCAAATGATTCACTTTCTACCTTACTTTACTGTTTACCCTATAAAATTTTTACTTATTGTTCCGAGCTCGTCCATGACATGGACAGTGGAGCCAGTCCTTTTCGGTTATAATGGAACTTCAAAATTTGGCGAATTGATATGCTTTTATCATAAACAGCGGCATATTATTACTAGGAATGTCCTTTATTTGCTTGTTTAGCGGCGAAAGTAAGCAGAAAAGTAACCGGCGAATTTAAGTGAATTATGTAGGTTATTTAAGTATTATTGAATAAATGTCTAGTATCAGTGTTTAATTAAATTAAGTGAGTAAAAGCCAGTGTGTATAAACAGATGAATGAATTAGGAAATAAGAAAAACATTACAATATGAAGCACACAAATATACGTTATAACTTATTAATTTTTTGATATTTTTAATATCGTCTATTCCACCCTCCTATACAATACTTGTGATTTTTACAACTACACTTTTACGCTGTATTTGAAGAAGCAATCTTTCCCATCGTTTATACCATTACATTAAAAAAAACTCCGGGAAACCTATCTTCCTTCAGGGATTTATGTAGGGAGCGCTACAATCAATGCAGTAGACAATATTCAACTTGAAACTCTTGTGCCTCGCTATACTCGTAATCAAAAACTTCCCAGCACCTTCTGAATCCCAGGAGCCAATCTTCCACAATATAAAAAGATTTTCACGAAAAACAGGCTTGAAATCCTATGAATCTGTTAAGTCCAGGGCTATCTTTCATTTTTTTCGGGTTCTAGTTATAAAACTTTCTAATTTACCTGAAGATAATGAAGTTTCTATTTAATGCAAAAGGTTATATTTTGGTGAAAATTCCGACGGTACATAATATATAACAAATCGATAGTTTGTGAAAACTTTAGATTGTTTTAGCTTTGCTCACAGCTAGAATAAAATATATTTAAAAAAGTTTTAACTCTTATGTTGTTTATGTTTATAGTTCTTTCTAGATGTTTTTAGTATACCTGTATGTTCTCAGTAACTTCACTGGTGTTAGTATATAATCGATTCATTTTCCTTCCAAATATTTACTACGATGTTACTGATTACTAAACATTACTAAACTCTATCTAGTTATCTTGGACCATTAGTTGATATCTTCTTCTTCTTAATTTCTTCCCATCTAGTTTATAGAGTACTAATATGCTCTAAAATGGATTATGGCTGCTTTATGTATATAATCCTGTAAATTTTTGCGCCTGCTCACAGATAATCCTTTCCCTCCACGACAATCCTTATCTTGTAACCTATGATTTCATTCCTTTTCTCACAAACATGAAATCTATTATCTGCTTATAGTTATTTCATTAAACGAAATGAGTTTATGGACGATCTTCCTCAATCAACCATTCTTAAAACACGTTTAACATCTCACTTACCATTTATAACAAAGGAGAATTCCCGTCTGTATTTGTATGTACATATGTAGATATCATATACACCGCGACCCAAAGAATCTATTGGGTCCCCATTTTTTGCTAATATGTTAATCTCATTCCTCTTCGTACCATTCCCGTTCAGAATTTGATTTGACTGTAGCTGTCAGAGATCTTCGTCTTCTATACGCTCCCTAGTGCTTTGAAGCTCTGTAGTGTCTCACACTTCGAAAGAATGTGGATAGAGGTCTCAACTTTTGCGAAAGAGAATCTAATCTAGCATCTGCAAATGTTCATTGAGGCGACAGTGTCCCAATAGTTAGTATTCATAGGTTTTTCATACTTAGGCTGATACCTTCTTATTCTCTGGTTTCCCTGACTTAACTTCTGTAGGTTGTCTCAGTAATTGGTTTTGTCCCAATCTACCTACTTCTAAATTACTTTTTCTGTTGTTTTACAGCTGATACCACAGAAAGGTTCAGGTTCTATGAAGGTTTCCCCCTCCACTCCCGCGTGTCCCGAAATCTATTGCTGGCTAACTTTATTTTTCTTGCCTAATTCAATTCATTTGTCTAAGCATTACCAAACTGGTTTGGATTTTATGCTATTGTAGCTTAAAACTCTAATAGCTGCTTGGTTATAAAAAAAAGTATATTATATATATTGTATTTGATTTAGTCCTTTTTAGACACTCTTTCAAAACTTCAGATTTGCTGTGATTACTACGCAAAAAGTCATAAGTAGTCCTCTGTTGTTCA
The DNA here is from genome assembly GCF_026250575.1 of Diorhabda carinulata. Lineage (NCBI taxonomy): Eukaryota > Metazoa > Arthropoda > Insecta > Coleoptera > Chrysomelidae > Diorhabda > Diorhabda carinulata. Next base: position 24,484,364 of record NC_079462.1, on the reverse strand, counting down.
CATTATATGACTCCCTACCGTTCAAAAATTCTTTAAAATCTTAATTTACTGATTATCCATTATCTCAAAAGATACTTAACATATATCAATTCCTTTCATGGACGAGATAAAAAAGTATCACTGTTTGGCTTCCATCATACATCGGTCTGATAGCCTTGACCTATAAATTCTAGTAAATTCGTTGAATCATTAAAAATATAGCTATTGGTTAAATTCATCTCATCCTTGGCCGGTTACTACTCACCGAATTTTCAAGAAATAATGCACGGATAGTTAGAACAATGCGAATTGGCCACACAGGATTGATTCTTGCCCATTTAATGACTCGAAAATAATCAGTTCTGTCACGCGTGCAACGGTTATTACCGTTGAACATATAATGATAGACCTTCAATCCTACGGTGATGTGAAGCAACACAACATGAACTTTACATTGAATGAAGAACCAAGTTTCTCCAGTGAATTAGATGAAGCTAAACTATTTCTTAAAGACATTAATATCTTTTTTAAACTATAATAATGTAACGTCCATTCGCCATATTTTTCGAGATAATCGAATCGAATGAAAAATTATATCAATAATATCCGTTGTTGTTTTGTTTCTTTTTGATAATCGACTATTAAAATTTATAATTTCTAGATTCCTATTTTTTAAATTTTAAATAGTTCTAGGCATATTAACGCCTCTTTAAATTTGTTTCAATGTTTTATTTTCATTCTTATCAGTCTTTATTAGTGTTTTCAATTTCCTTTCATTCTATTCGTTATATTCCCGATTTTCTGCGTTTTTATTTTTTGTGCAATTATTTCGACCATTTTTACGATTAATAACAACTGTAATTAGGTAATTAATAGTTTTGTAGTTATTTTGAATAATTCAAGGTTCTTTTCGATTAAGTTAAAGACGTTTTGAGTTATTCCTATCTATTTTTCAATCACACAAAAATATATTTGTTAGTAATACTTCAGTTTTCCTACATTGCCTTATTGAAACAAACGATTTTTTACGGACCAATATTTCTGTTCCTCTTCTACCATAGTACTTTATACCTCATAAACAAAGAACTTTCAACTTAACTATTCCGGAAAAACTGACGGCAGTGTTTAACAAACAAGAAATCTAGTGTTTATATATTACGGTTCAAAAGGTTTCATCTTTCATTGTTGAAAATTAACGTCTTTTAATTTTGAGCAAGTGTCATTTTGTGGTTAGAATTTTGTTTTGGGACATTATTGATAAATTAATTTGTTGGACTGTTATAATATTTAGTTTGAAATATTATGAAAAGTAAAGAGTTGCGTAATTTTCCTTGTATAAATTCTTCTGTTTTCAATTTTAATAATTCATTCCAGGTGTTCAGTATCTTCATATTAAGTTGTGAGTTTTTCGAGTTCTATGTACTGTACTGTACTGTTCCGGAGTTTTTCTTTTGAACTCCTAAAGCTAAAGACATACACTTAGAATGCCGAACCTTAATCTGAATCTCCTTTGTGTGATAGCTTTATTTCTGCTCTGTTTCTAAATCTTCTCTTCAATATTATACGAGTATTATTATTAGCACTTCTGCTGTTGTTTACTCTCGGATTTAGTTTTAGTTTTCTATGTTGTGGGAAAAATTTTGTATAATTTTTGTTCCTCTGTCTACCATGTACGCTTACGCTTCTGCTTTATTATTCTCAACTTTTGGCGTCTTTATACTATTTTCTTTATGTTTTGATTACTTGTTCTACGTTCTACGTCGAGACGCCATCGTATGTGCCGTTTTTTGGATTTCCAATTTGTGCTAAATCTTCATTTGATTTCAGTGTTTGAAAGTAACGTTTTCCGTTATTTATAATTATTCTGTGGCTTTTCAAATGTTATAGTGCTACTTTATCTCGTTCGTTTTTTAAGGTTCTATGAAACCGTTTTTCAACAAGAGAATTAATAAATCGATGTAATTTACATGAGTATTTCATAAATCCATCACTACGTTTTTCAGGGCTGCCTTGTATGTTTGTTTCAACGAAAAATTATATTTAGGTATTTGTTTTCATACTTTGATATAGCCTTCTACACATATAGATAAGTTTTTACATTCACGGCAACGTTTCTCAACGTAGAGGCAGGTGAATTCTTGTCGTTCCAGTACACGCAGATATGCCGACTGACCGTACCGTTCAGATTGAAGGTTGCTCCATCCGACCAAAAAATGAAATGTTGGATCACCCTAACTGTATCCTAACTACCACTCGCGAAATTCCAATCTGCGATTGAAATCATGCTCGTGGGAAGACTCGGACGATGAAGAACAATCGGATATTTGAGGTTCTCCCAATAGCCGCTCTGCAGATCGGTTCGGCTGCTTAACTAACGCCAGCGCCACTGTTTCCATATTTTCTGGTACGTCTTCCACTCTATTGAACGATTTGCTAGCGGCAAGTTCGGAAATTGTTGTTGAAATTAGGTGAACATAGTTTCGTAATCCGTGTTCGTATGCAGATAAGGCGTAACAACAAAAAACTCTTTTCGAAAAGTGAATTTGCAGCGTTTATCCATTCTGAGAACGCGGATTCTTGACAAGCACGTGTTATCATGACACAGACACAACTGTCTGACGCACGAACATACTTCGTTTCAAATCTTTTTCGGCAGCGTTGTCAGACTTACGAGCGTTGCATGATTTTTGTACAGAATAGTTGTTAATTGTTGACATAGTGTGAACTTGAGGGAATGAAGACTATGGTGTTCTTTACTGCTCAATATTGAATACCGCTGGAATCGCTTAACTTGGTGTCGAAGCCCAGTAGTATGGGATGCTAAAAAGGGTAATGTAATGTTTACAAACGAGTGAAAAATTTACTTGCTAACCAATCATGATTAGTGAGAATTTGAAAAGAAGGTGAAGAACGAGTTGGACTAGCTTATCCTTATATCGGTGTGGAATGATTTTGTATGGATTCTCTTGGGGTGCTCACGGAGCTATATACACGTAGTGTCAATATAAATAGTCAAATATATGAAAATTATATTATAAATGTCCCTGTGGAGGAAATCAGGGATAATTTCGAGGCCAATTTCACGTTTAGGTCTTTTTCGAAAGCGTTGTCAGATTTAAGAGCGTTACAGGATTTATGCTGATTTTTCGATAACGTTGCCTGACTTATGTGTATTTCGGTATATTTCAGCTGTTTCCGGGATGTATTGATTCTCTTTATTTGCATTTATTAAGTTATTTCTAAGCATTGTGTTTTTGTTCGAATGCTTCCAATTATTTGTAGTTGTCTTTGATTGATAACATTCATTTAGTTCATTTTTTAAATATATTCTATGCTTTTAATAGCTGTCGAAGTTGCTTTCAGTGCTGTTTAATTTATTACTTTCGATAGTAACTATGTTTCTCAATCTTCATTTTTTCCAATTTTCAAATTGTTTTTATTGTATTTCTGTTATTTATATTTCTCTCATAAAAAGTCCACCTATTATTAGATTCTCCTTTTTGGCTCTAATAATTTTAATTGGTGTCCTTTTCCTTTCAATTGATCTTCTAGTTATTTCAAATACTTTTCCAGATCATCATCCCTTAGAGCGATTGACAACTTTCCTCGTTTGTATATCACAAATTGCAGCGAGCCAATAAGAAAACAGATATCACATACAGAGTGTAATAATAGTATTTACCATCAGTCTGTAATTGCTTCTATGCTTTCCCAAGAAAATGTGCGCCTTATCTAAAACATGCTATACACATTATGCAGCGTAATGTAAATTTAGACATTTTAGGTATCGCTTAGAAAATATGTTAATTTCGACTGAAATACTAGGGTCGGGCCTTTCTAATTAATTAAAGTTGGTTAGTAGAAGTTTTCTATTAGTACAGTTAAATTGGTTTAGTTTAGTGCATTGAGCAACAGCATGGGGATCAACTCAGTCTCTAAGACTGCGAAAACGTAGCATTAAAACAAAACAATAGTCTAAATAAGGAAAACGCCACCTTATTCTAGAAGATTATAATATCGTGTGTCATACTGTAGTATAAATGGAAGTTGAACTTATCCGTTCCTACATAAAAATAGAGGAAAAATGGATAACGATAGTTTTAGAAACATAAGTTATGCTCAGTGTTGAAACTTTCCATTAAAATCATATCGAAGAGACTTGAAGAAAAACACTGGTTCGGATAGAACAGATCGACGGTGGACCAAATATTCATAATATGTTAATTGATAATGTTAATTGATGAAAAAATTGATTATTTTACATACCCATGCTCCTATGTTTGTTAACCACACTAAAGTATGATCTAGAGGAGTAATGATGGTTTTAGAAAAGTACATATTATGAACTGGATAAGATGGAGCATAAGCCTTTCAATATTCAATATAATCGAAGACAGAATAATAGAAAGCGCCGACAAATGACAGAGAATGAAACGCATATTTTACAGCACGTAGACATTTGTAGAAAACTGTAATTAGAGCAATCGATTACTAAATCAATGGTTACCATCAAAAATCGGTAAAGATGTAAACTAGCTGTCAACAACAACATAATACAACGAATAGTGGAATTCAACAAACTTGGTGTAGCAATATCAAGTGACGCGATTTAAGAGTGGAAACACGAACTTAAACGATAAAAGCATCAAGTGACAGCGATGTTTGAGAGTGATATGAAAAAACAATATGATTAGTACATAAATCCACATGAGAATCTACAAAATATGCGTAAGACTTATTCTTAGGTTTATCCACAATTGTTAAAGTATAGAATGGAAACAAGAGTCAAAACATAAGCAACCAAAAGGATGAATAGAATGAAGATGCTGAAAGCAAATAAGGAGTAAGGATTTTAGAGAAGAACTAGGAATTTAGGATGTGGTGAGATGAGCTAGAGGTCAGAAACAAAGTTCAAGAATACCCGAAAACACATGGGGGAAAAGCAAAAACTAAAAATACGGAGACTACTAAACGGACTATAAAAATATAGTATAAGAACTGGAGATCAGGAAATGCTCAGAAGTAAGCTGAATATTCAAAATTGAACAAGACATGCTCTTATTAATAAAGAAAAGAAAATAAAAGTTTGAATGGATGATATTTAGTTGAAACTTTATTATTATTATTGACTATATGAGGTATCCAAGAGAGATTGTTGTTTTATTAGAGTAGTTGACTAGGTAATACATTTTTAGTGAATCGAACAATGCCAGTACTTATTTCACAGGACTATTAATCAAAGTTGCTTGATCGAAATTTGTTTGGTAGCAAGTCGAAAATTCGCATTTGAAAGGGTGAACAACACGTTTTATAGAAGGGGATCTTTTGCCATTATAATAAATCATTCTTGATGACTGCAATGCTCATATTAATTTGAATAATATTCGAGAGGAAGACTTTAGTGTATAACTAAAATAAGCAACTTCAATGGGTCACTTAAAACGTTGGAGATAATAAATGACCATCTCTACTAGACCAGATCTAAATTTGGAAAGCATCTAGTCTGTGAAGTATTTGCATAGGTAAGTGTTTTAGTTTCCAAGGGTGAAGGCCTTGCGAAGGAAAATTTGACTAATTTGAATATTTATTTTATGTCTTTTGCATTATTAATGACCATTTGAGTAAAGTTTCTTCATTGATAATACTAGAAAATTCATATGTTCTGAATACCTATATCCCTATTCTCGATAGTCAAAGTATAATTACATCAGGAAATATGTTAGATAGTTGTTCCATTCTATAATCATGTTTATTATAAAGTATATTATGATTATCGGAAACGAATATGTGATAGAGGTAACATCAAATGAAGAATAGGAAAAAGATGAGTGTCCCAAATATTTCTCACTACGTGATGTCAAAAATAAGAATTTTTAATAAAACGATTATCAACTAACATATCTTTGTAGTATATAAAAAATTCAAAAATTTTTAAAACTAAAGTAAAAAAAAAACTTTGCTTCCAACACAAATAATTTGGCAACTAAGCTGAAGGTCGAAAAACTCAACAATGTGGTTTCACCATAGAAAGTTTTAAGAGCTGAACCCTTTTAGTTACTGTAAGTTTTGCAGGCATAAGGTACAGGTTATAGGTGCAGAGGAAAAGATAAGTATTCAGGAAATTTCTGTAGAATACGATATCAAAATTAGAATATAATTACTACCAAGTTATAAACTATCATACATTTTAAAAGAAAATTAAAAAATTATACATAGATAATACAAAATTGTGAAGAAATTTTGTATTAAAGTTCATAATGTGCAATAACTGTAATCTCAACAATATGGTATCGATATAAAAAGTGTTAATAACCGAATCATTTCAGTTATTTTATGTATTCAAATTAGGTTTAAGTATAGCTATTGGTTTAATAAAAGCTAGAAACTTGGAAGTAGGGAACACTATCCTGGAAATTTGTTTTGCAAAACATTTTCATTTTCCCGATCAATATAACTTTTCTTTTTTATCAAGATATAGGAGTGATTTTCATTTACAGTGGAAGCTCCAACCAAAATTATGGAAGAGAATAGTTGGTTAGATAGATATCTGCTAAAGTTTTGCCCATGTCTTTATATGATCAATCTTAACAAAAAGTAATTTCGAAAGTGTCCGCTAAAATTGTAATTTGTTCAACACACCTTTTTTTCCATATTTCTACTGCTTCAAATATAGATAGATAGATAGATATAGAAAAAACTACTCTAATTAGTCTTATATATTATATATAACTGAAATAATACCATCATCGCACTGCTTTTCTGAAAGTATAAAAAAAGTTTCAGGGGTAAAAAGGACGGGGATGTTTATCATCTAGAACGATATTATATCTTCAGTTGTAATGTAATATTCGATAGATGAAGATTTTTCCCAAGCCCTTTTACCTGGTTTTACGCTAATAAATAGTATCAGCTCTGCTTGAAAGTACTTTTTCAATATTGAAGCTTAATACTATAAATTTATGGTATTTTTTATCATTTTTCCCATCATACTTATTTTGATCTGTTATTTAAATACCTACAATTTTCAACTCATCGTAGGAGGTACTGAAAGTATCGCAATAAATCAATATTTTAAAATATTTTTGTGTGTAGGTTATATTTTCTTAGAATTGAGCTTAACAGATAAGAAACTTTGCCTTTTTAAACAAGTTACAGTGAGACTTTCTATTCTGAAAATATTTTAAATGTTCCAAGACTGAATTTATCAAGTCAAGTCAATTAGGAATAGACTAGTTCTTCACATCCTTATCTAATGGCGCTGATTCCTTTGATTTCTAACCGCTTTGTATGGTTTATATTTATTGTGCATTTTTGCCTTGACAGGCCACGAAAAATTATTAACAAAGTGATATTCAACAGAATTCATTGATTTTTGTTAATACTGACCTCATAAATGTACGAAAAAGAATGAAAGCTATTGTTTAGATTTCCTGTATTTCCTATGACATGGTTATTACAGGCCTGCATGTTATTAAACTTTCAAATAAAGGGACAGAACTTCATATTTGATTAAACTTGGTCACGACAATTCTTGAAGATATTCAAGTGAGGTTTTTAAAATATTTGCGGTATTGTTCAGTTTGGTAGCACTGAGGCGTAGTTTTAATTGAATCCTACGTGCGTCTGTAAGATTTTCTTTCCTGTTGTTCGCCCATTATTCGACGAAAAAGCAGAAATATCGACAATTTATAATTATTGATTATATCAACATAATTAAATCCTTATCTTTTTACCTATTACTCTAAATGTTAAAACATATTTTTAGTTTGTCATTTTTCTAACCGTTCTCAATATAAAAATATTGAGTAAATTTTAGTTTCGGCTTTTATTTCAGTTGACAAATCTTGTTTTCGAAATGAAGAAAAAAATGAATTAATAAATCTTATATCGGAATCTATTAGCCGGTTCTGGAAATAGTAGTGGGAAGTTGAGTGCAAAGTTGCTCCTCATGAGTTGGTGTTTATCGATTAACCCGTGCATTCCTAGTTCAAAAAAGAACAAAAGACAACAAATAAACAAAAATATCCGCGTGCTAAGTCAATGATTAGAATAACCAATTAATTTCCCAAAATAATAAATCAACAAAAACAGACATGATAAGTACTTGGAAACATTTCGAGACCATATATCAACACAAAATCCAAACGGTTCTTATACAAGAGATAGAGATGAACTGAAAATGATTATAAAGAAAAGTTTGCGGGAATCGGATAGAGATATTGTTTAGCTTTGAGCCGGTGGAGGTAAGAATCGAGTAAACTTTGAGCGATGCTTTGAAAGAGACAACAGTAAACTATCTGGCAAACGTAATAAAGAGATAGAAGCAGACATAAGAGAAGAAGGAAAATAATATTCAGGCACACTTGGTTGAAACAAGTGGCACAGGACAGAAACACCGATAAGATTGGAAGAAATGGGTAAAAGAAGAGAGAAAACTCAAACCCTAACACTCTTATGCGCGAAAAAGCAAAAAGCGTTCTATAGAAAAATAAGAAAAAAAATCTATAACCTTACAGATACTCGAAAATAAGGCAAACAAGTGTTTAAAAAAATCTCTTGACTCATGAAACAAAAGAATTGGTTTCAATTTCAATTGCAAGTTTTTTGTTTTTAATTTAAAGAAAAATGCATTACTTTTAATTAAATTGTTGTTACATTGTTATCTTACCCTAATAATTTGTCTTCTCTATATAAACAGCAAAACAAATAAACGTCTCTGTAAACTAACAGCTCATTCTTTTTAATAACCATCGTACGCATAGATTAGACAGATAAAATCCTTTTTTTTCAAGAATAGATTTGTTGTTAAGGGCAAAACAAGGCAATATGGTCAAAATTAGTGGTTACTTTCGACATAGACCAGCCCCTAAGTTCCCCTGCTGAGTTAATGGTCTATTTTTTCCATTATAAACTGAAAATATTTGTTCATAAACAGATACTCTATCTTGACGTTTTTCGATAAATCATTTTGGATAATACATAAAAAACGCCGAAATGGTATGGATGGGTTCTTTATCTATTATTTTTCACTGTCTGTGGGGGTTGGTCGTACACATACAGGATATAGAATGTTTTTAAAAGAAGTGTTCTGGTACATGTAAGTTTCAGTTTACATGAAAATGGATCTGTTTTTACAAGTACTAGAAACTTAGTTCAGAGTTAATTAGGTGGCTTAGTAATCTACTCTGTTTTGTAGCAATATTTTCTATTTTCTAAGAAATTCCATGGATTGAAATAATTAATTGTATTCAAAATAAAAAGCTGATCAAAAGAATACAGAATCAATTCGATTTCAAAAACTGGAATAATTGATATTATGAAGAATATATTTGTTATCTGTCGAATGCCATAAACGAATCATACATTTTTTTCTTATCTTAGAATACAGAAAAGTGCTCGTTTATAATAATAAAAAGAAGAATTAATTGAAGAATTTAATAAAAAATTATATTTAAACAACAGTTGATATTCTGTGTGACCTCAATTTGAATGTATCACAGCAGCACATCTTCTCAACAAGCTCAAGAAGATTCATTCCCTATGTGTCCCAAACATGCTCTATGAGATACAGATCAGCTGAAGAAAACATTCATTTTATATTTCTTCTTAAGCCACCGCACATGGATAAAGCTGCATAAAATTGTGGCCACCACCTTCAGTTCAATGGATCCTTCACCTCTAGCAGTTGTCTCGAGTATTTTTGTAACCGCAAGTCTCAGACAATGATTATCAATCAGGGTTGTAACTCTGAATCTTCCAGTAAGTCCTTCGCCTTTCCACAATGGTTTCCTACAGCCGATTGACCATCCTCCAAATGTTACTTTGGGACATATTTGGTCGAAATGGAGCGTCCGTCTGTATTCTATTAAGTCCTGAATACAGGGAGGATTATAATTAAATCAAACAAATATTCACTGCAACCTAATGTTTTCATAAATTGTCGTTTAAATCATCTCAAAACTTGGTGAATTATATTTTTAATTCGTATAATGCCAATATGCTAAGGCGCTACATTGATCATAGGTGTTTTTTGCAGCAATTCATATCAAATGAAAATATATACAACGTAAAAATATAAAAAATATGCTACGACACTGTCAGTCTACCGTGGCCTTAACTAGTAGATCTATCACGGTATGGAAGACGAGTTTGGTCGACACATCTCATCTTTTTCATGTTGACTATGATTTTAGTAGACATACGGAAAGGTTTTTGGCCTACACAATGGTAATGGAACTCATCCAGGACCCAATTTGTTTGATATTGGCCCAAAATATAGGAAAGAACATGCTCTTAAATAATTGAAGTTTAAAAAATTGTCAAACGTCCCTTATGTCTGTTTTTTGGTAGTAATTTTTGATTTTGTTTTTTTGTTACTTCCTCTCTATATTAATTTTTTTGTTGTCGTGATTGTTGTTAATTGAATAATGAAAAATTATCGAATAGAATTGTTTCTTGTTTCTAAGTGTTCTCAAGCTCACAATTGAACACTGTAACACATTTCATTTCATAATAAGTACATATTGAGATTGGATAGTTCTATATGTGTATATCGATTGAACTCCTTTTCTTTTCAATGGACAACTAAAATTTGAAGAAATTATAAGTAATAAGAGTGATAAACTTGTACCTAGACGACGGCTAATTATAAAATATTAGTAATTGCATCCTATATAACTTCTTATATCCGATAGACAATTGTGATAAACTGCTGCGGGAACTAACAAAAAGCCTGGTGGTGAGTGTTTGTCCTCCTCGGTCTGTGCAGAAGAAAATCTTTTAATCTAATGGACATCATTGACACTTTTCTGGACTTCTAAGCGTTAAAAAATTGAAATGAATGCCAGTGTTGATGACTCAACTACATTTCAATGTAGAGGGCGATGTTATCTCATAAATTTATTGCAACAATGAATTCAAATAAGTAGAATTAACATAATTAAAGGTCTTCGCTAATTACTTGAATCAAATTGTTAATGTCTCTCGGAAATTGTTTCACAACTCTATTAATTCTCTCTTATCAAGATGGTGATCTAACGTAATGAGGAATGCCAAAACTTCCAAATCTACTCATTTATAAATTACGTATTATACGTTGTTTTCTCCTCAGGTCACAGATCACATCACGTTACGAGCTTGGAATTAGATATTTTTGAATATTTAAAAATGTTTAATTGAAATTAAGGGCGCCTTGACATGTTGCAAGACAACGTGCAATGCAATGCAAGACGCAATATTTCTTGATCAAAAGCATGCACAGATGAAATTCAGTTTTTTGTTTCATGCAATTCCGTCATTATCGGTTTGGTGTCATTTTTATTGCTTACAAGCTGCAATTCTACAAAGAAATGAAGCTCTCGCCAAGGAATTCTCATTTATCTTATCTCTTAATTTTCAATAGGAGTTTTTTTAATTTTGATTCATCTATTCTCAAATATAATATATATCTATAGCTAGACTCATGTTTCTCCAAAAGCAAGTCAGAAGCAGACAACTTTCTCTTGTTTACTTCACCCAGCTTTGTTATTTTCATTGATAAATCGACCATAAAATATAAAATAAAATTTGAGGCTAGGAAAATATTTACATTTTTTATGGATTATTTGATTAGTAGCAACCATGATGCAATAGCAAGACGCTCGTTTATGCAATATTTTGATCTTGCAAGAAATTGCATGCATGTCTTGCGTCATGTCAAGCGGCCTTCAAGATGATTCATGATCAAACTTATTTTGTTGAAATTATCTAATTTTTCCTGTCGAATTTGAATTGGGATGTTTGGTGATAGTAATTTTGGCGATTGATGCTACAATATTATTGATATAATTATTGATTTTGTATTGATTGAATGCACTTTTGCAATTTTGTTCTGATATTGTGTTAGGCCACGGGATTAGATAAATGATACGATATCCTACCTCTGGGTATTGAAACTATCTGTCTAAATTCTACCAAAAAATTCAGTTTTTCACCAACTGCAGCTTCCTAGACCACTCGCAAGCATTTATCTGTACATAACCTAGTTTTCTCGCGTAATATTTTTACAAGTCTAAGAAGCTATCGTGAGCTTGTTCTCAGCATTTAATTCTTTGAATAATCTCCTTCCTATAAGTGGTGTTAGTTTTGTCACTGCCGGGCAACTAGAGGATATAACCGCAAAATTTTTTCCACTTAAATGAACTTATGACTTGCCTAAATTCGTCTCAAATCGCTAAACATGGTGGAATCTGTTCAAGATAAGAACTAATAAAATATATTTTTGCTTTTCGCTTTAACAACAGCCTTCTACGGCCAACACCTACGCCTATTGTTTTTGTGTGTACTATCTAGTCGCGAAAGACAAAAAGGTAAAGTAATACATATTTTCGATGCCTATTTTCGTAAAATACATTAGTTTTATTCTAGTTGTATTTGTTCAAAAGCTGTCAGCAATTATTTTTGATTTTTGACTATGCCAAACAATTAGAGATTTTAAACGAATCTAGAAGGGTGAAGTATACAATTCTATACATAAATTTGAACCTGCAATGCGAGATTGACGATCTGACAATTAAAAATAATTTAGGGTAATTCCTGTAGGTCAGTGGGCAGGACAAAAATGATAGAGATTGGAAATTACTCAAACAAGAGAATTCTGAATACCCGATGTCAATAGCTTTATTAGATTTGATGGAAAAATCTAATGTGATATCCTCTATTTAGCCTCTCGTAGACTATAATTTTTAATCGAAAATATGAAAGTTCTATTAGTCAATAATAATCTACTTGAGAATCTGTACACTTGATATTATGAAATTTTGAGTAAAAACTCAACATTTACATTAATCCTTTTTATCTAAAATACGAAAATTATCATAAACGTTGGAATCCTTTTTGTTTTTCTAGAGTTCACTCAAAAATTAATTTCGTTTATGTTGCCTGATAAGTTTTATTCGCCATCAAATTTGGTTATCTAGCTATAAAATGTGAACTATTTCTATCCAAGTTATGGTTAAAGTAGTAGTAAAAACTATATTTTGAAATTGTCTTGGCGTTTATCAGTTTCATAGGTCATTAATACCCAGAATCGTTAAAGATATGATATCACGGCTCATAATCCATATTAAAAATGTTTCGTTTATATTTTCATATGATGAATATAAGAATCAATGTACGCTCGCTTAATTTTATGGAATCATTTTGAAAAAATGGCAATACTAGATTTTTTATTAGTTAATGATTTCAGCAAATATTACATTTTCACCGAGTATTCGAAAAAAACATTTTTTATGTTGCTAAAATATATGGTCACACAATATGAGTCTGTAATTTGAAATAAAATAATATTTTTATGAAACTTGTTCGGGCTAGCAAATTAGTACATTGAATCGCGATTTTTTCTGTCCAAATTTACAGATAATCGTCATCATTTATTTAGTTGAATGGTAACAATGTCAGCTTGAATTAGGTACTGTGGTTTTTAACAAGTCAACAAATATTTTTAATTTGAAAAATCTCACTGTTCACCGGTTCACCAGGTTGCAAACCGAGAAGAAGTTTCCATTCTCTGATTAATCTACTTTTATGATAAATGTAAATATAAATAGACAAAATGGTTGATATTAGGCAAATGAGTATCTATACTTCAAGAGGAAAGGACATACTCAAAGCAAAAATAAAATCAATGAAAAGAAAAAAATTGTGGGAAATCAAGGTGAAGAATTAATATTCTTTGACGAAACTCACTATGGTATACGATATTTGAAATACTTTTAAGAAGAGTTAGTGCCACAATTGGCTAAACTTGTACATGCTTACACAAACTAGAGACATCTGGTTGCAATTGGATTGGGAATATCTAAACAGATGGATAAATTGAAGTAAATCACCAAGACACTCAAATACCAACCTTTTTGACTCCTTCTGATAGGGATACTTGAAAAGGACAAATACGAAATTAATGTAAGATTAATTTCTTCCCAAATATGTTTAAGCCAAATGTATTAATTTATTGAATTAAATTCAATTATAAATAATTAAATTTCATTTGATTTGACAGTGATGCACAACTTACATCATACAGAGTTGTCGCTTAACAAAATCAACGATATCGCAATTGGAAATATATTTCGATAGATTCAAGCATTTTTCAAAAAAAAACTATGTTATTTGAAACATCTGCTCTGAAATATCGAGCTTATTTGGGACAATATATTTATCATTCATGTGATTCATTCAAATAGTGTAAATGTGAATATGAACCGTCATACCTCATCGCATATTTAATAACAATTTTATTACCCATTTCTTTCAATTCTAAATGTATCATATATTGCATCATAGGAAAATATGTTCTTTATTAAATCAACTCAATTTAATAGAGGAATTTACTAATGTAGCTATTGGTATGCTAGACTCGAGCTTTTAATATGAAAACTTAGTAGAACGTTATGTGAAGGAAATGATTAGTGAGATTTCAAGGGAAACGGGAATTCTCCAATCCTTCAACAGAAAGAGAATTATCTCAGAACAGATATATTCAATTCATAAGATACGGATACGCTTTTCCGACGAATTAACAGTTTTATTCCGTCATTTATGGAAAGGGCCAGATGCAAAAATGTATTGATGACTATATTTGAATTTCATTGAATTTTCGTCATAAGATAATACAATATAATCATTTTCTGAAAATTTTGAGAATAGATCAATTTTTTTTCTGGGTTTAAATCAACTTTTATAATTTCTTATCAGCATTTCTACTGAACGATAAGAAAAAATGATCCATGTTTTCTGACAACAAGTACAGAGTAAACCACAATAGTTTAAGTCGACATACATATTGGAAACTAACATATATATTTTACAAATATCTGTTTATAGTTCAAATATTTCCAATTTCCAATTCAGCTTTTAACTGGTAGTTTTTTTTGTTTCCAATTTCCAATGGAACACTACTGGAAAATCCTACTTTTTCCATGGGAACATTAAATTTGTAGATAAATATCCATTTGAGTAAGCCGTCTCCATTTAAAAAAGGCTTCTTATTCCTTTTCTAAGCCTTGAGTCTTAAAGTTGAACTTCTTGATGAAAAATCCACAAGAGGTTTTACCTCCTTGAAGTGTCTAAAAATTCGTACTCCAATGCTGCTTGACCTCAACCTATTGAGGATATTTTTGAGCTGCGTCCGTAATGGATTCATTTTCCAAAAAACTTCAGAGCTTAAATGATTTGTTCCTTTCACACTTATCATGTCTGTGACCGTTAGTTTTAGGATGCCTACTCTATGAGTGCAATTCCAGAGGTAGATCCATGATCGTCCTTTCACACTTACCCACATCCATACAAACTTTGGTATCCGTACCTAGTTGAGATTTCCTTTGCCTTGTAGCTCCAATTAATCGGCATGTTTTTCCTAATTATTTGATATTTCGTCCAATTCTGTCCCTCTAAAAGCTAGGAAAGTTTTTCCAACCTCGCAGAACCTCGAATATAGGGTAAGCTCTGCATTCACTTTCTAGGATGCGACTTGTTACGCCGAAAGAACCGTTCAGATAGATTACCTTAGGGTCATTAATCCATTGTCAGTATATCTACATAGTTTAGCTTTATACAACCGAGACACGTGAAAGATGTTTTCATTGGACATTGAACAATAATGGTTAAAATACACTTGCCTTCGAGAAGTTGCAATGTTCTATGATTCATCCTGCAAAACTATATATTCTGGTTTCTCTCTTCTCCGTACAGAAAAGGGAAACCCAGAGTCAAGTAATTCTGTTTTTGAATTTTTCTAAATTCATCGTGGATTTCAGAGATGCAATTCTACGTCAACTCATTCCATTTTGGTTCACCCTGTACATACCTATCTAAGCTAAAGGCAGTTTTAATGGAGTAATGTCAAGAACAGGGAACAATAATTGATTAATGATTCAACTGTTGGTATGAATAATAAATGTAAAAAGATCTTCACTGCAACATAATATTTTTAAATAATTCGTATCGAGAGTGTCAATCTTAAGTGATGATTCATTTAAATTATACATGCCATAGACGACATTCTTCATATTTATAAGAACCACAATATATTACTTGAATACTTTCCAAATTGCCAATTACGGTCACGTTAATACCCATATCATCAGCGACAATCAAAAATTTTAATTCAATAGCCCGAACTAAACATTTTTCGTATGGCGTATGTAAATGTAGTTTCCACTTTGTTTATTCACGCCGTATCATTTCGTATCACTCTGTGTTTCCAAAGCTTGATATCCATCTTTAACACCCCGACATAATGACTCATCAATTGACTTGTCAACTTTACGCTGTCGGAATGAAGAATTAGTATATTGCATATAATGCGCCACCCATGTTCTTTCCCAGGAAATGTTATACTCAACGCGACACTAAAACTCAATGGGTTATTTTTTGATTGTCACCGTTAGTTTATCGAGGGTTTAAGTGTTTTGAGGCTCGATACTCTGGTCTAACGACTTTTAGTCCAATGTTAATGAATCCTCTTGTACAGGGTGGAAATAAATCTTCGTTGATGATAGATAATAGAAACATCGTTTAAGGGGATGCGGACTTATATTCTGACATATTTATATTGAGGTTAATACGATCTTATATCAATATATAACCGCTAAAGCTGTCACTTCATTAATGAATTAATTCTCGTGATGAAACACTTTTGCTATTAGCAAGTTCACAAGAAAAAATAAGCGAGGAGCGAAGTCCTCTTCTAGCTAAGGTAACGTTTTGAAATTGTGTATCACGTTTACTTTGCATTTAACCTAGTTTTTTCAATATATGTACTCGTAGAATTAGGACTTCACTGACTGTGAATAGAAACCATGTTATCCCAAAATTTTAACTAAAATTCTAACTAATAAAGACATTGTACTGGTATTGTTTAAATAATTAATTTGATTTGATGCTAACTTTTATATTTTGGAATAAAACTTTTTCTCTTGCTAAAATACATGACTTCACCAAAATCATTCCTTGTTTCTCAATTATTTCGGCGGACTGTGAGTGCAGTTTCTTAAATTTCATTTAAATTCTTGGGTGTCTTCTTAATTTTTAACTTCGAAGCATTATACTTCACTTTGCTAGCTTTTTATAGTTTATACTAAGATTATAATTTTTAGACAGATCTTACATCCTGAAAAATATTCTTGTTATAACTGTATATGTTTAATAAATATAATAAATAACTATTCAGTCCTATCAAAACCACAAACTCAACTTTTCAAAATAATGAAAGATTATAGTATTTAAATGCACATTATTACCGTTATTTAGAAACATTTATTATTGGCATTCATCCAAGAGTATGTAAATTTTATTTATGGTGTAATCAAATGCTCAAAGCGGAATGCAGGTGATACCATCTCTGATCCATATTATAAGCCACATCTCCTTAAGCCAAACCATAATGGCTAATATGGATAATGCATGCCCTATAATTCAATAGATGTTTGTGTACCAGTTGGTTATATTAAACACAATTTCACACTGCAAGATATTTACTGTTACGAGTTTTGACTCAATTAGGGAGTCGACGTATTTATGGACACCCAACTATAGTCTATTCGGAATGTATGCCTCAGAGAAATTTCAATAGCTTACAAATATATGTTTATTAATGTTTTGTTCTCAAAATTACACCTATATCACTAATTTAATACCTACTAAAAAGTTTTTTGTAGCGTATTCAACGGTATCTCCAATAAAGAGACAAATTATAAACCTTTGATAATAATAATTTGTTATAACAAGATTTTTACTATATTTGGAATCGAATTGAAAAGAGAAACGAATAAAGGATAGATTAAGACCTTGAATAGAAGTGACTGAAAAGAGACTAGAATAATAAAATTGGAAAACTTAAATTTCAGATTCGATGCAACGAATGAAAAGAGAAATGTAGAAAAATTTGCTTTATATAAAATAAACCGAAAGTTTCCCAGCAATTTTCCTAATAAAGCCTACTTATAATCTATTTTCCAGTTGCCATATTGGAAAATATGCTTTCCTGGATTAAAAAATAATCGACAAAAATTAACATTTTAAACCTAGATTGATAAGAAAAGCTTGGATGGTATAGACATAATTATCCGTAAAAGAATTTATGTACATAATGTTTTACCCTAATTGCAAATTTCTACAAAATTGATTCGTTACATTTTTTGCCAAAAAACTGGTTACTAGCCTAAAAATTTTTTGTTGAAATCAGAGGTACATATTCACCGGTATCACAAAAGCTTATAGTCTTATACAGTTTCTATATTAAGTCTCCCTTTAACTTAAGACAACAATTTCTTCTCATTTCGTATGCTGCTTTGATGTCTTCTAAACCTTCCAATCCTGTTTATTCGCTTCTTACCACTTTCTTTCCAACTAAATAACAAAGAACTTAATTTCGATTGATCAATTGCTCGCAGTAAAAAACCTTCGACATTTCAATGTAATCAAGACTTAATCACTTAATCACATGGTTAACTAGTACAATTTTAACCATCAATAGATTATCTACCAAAACGATGTCAGAATAAAATATGTTTTAACCATTGAAGTTTCCGATCCTAGTTGTCATATCACAAAAAATGCAACATTAAATTTGAATAATTCGAAGTTATATGTCAATTTCTAAAATGGAATTATAAATTTTTACACACATTGTTTAAGTTGTTGCTTTCTCTATGTATGTGAACAATTTTTTTGTCGTAATTGTCTATGTTCCGAGGATTATTAAATTTTTATTGAAAGTATTTTTCTTTAATAGTCCAAGTTTTGTTAATACAGTTTTATTTTACTGACTCTTTAATCCACTTTCTAAATGTTAAGATGTATGTCCTATGTCAACAGCATAACAATTATTACAAAGAACCGCATATGTAGTATAACTTCTTTTATTTTTTGATGTTTTATATTTCAGTTTAGTGAAAGTCCTTGGATATATGATAACAAAATTAACAAAGAAAAAAGTTACTAAACATCAAATTGTAGTGCTGTCAGACATTAATCAATATGATCAAAGAATAAGTCATAAAGACCATTTTACATTTCAAAAATATTTGACTAGAATCTACATAAGATACCAAAAAAAGAAAAGAAAGATTTAATATTAGGTTATTTGTTAGATTTGTGACGCTTGTGATTAAGGACAGTTATCAATATATAGCAAATAGATTAAAAAGTTATTGCATAAACAAACCATGAGATACTAAGAATACTTATATTCAATTATAATATTTGGAAACAGAGTTAAATGCAAGGAAAAGATGATATCTAATAACTGTTCAGGATTGAGTAAAAAGAGGAAATTCTGTACATACTTGTTTGGGTCTGGATTACTTATTACACTTTGTTGAAGGCATTAACTTTGGCGCAAATTTTTTTGATGGAGCCATTAGTTTGTTCTTCTCAATTCTTATGCTACTGTATAAAGATTAGTATGGAAAAGAAGTGCATCGAAAATACTTCTTGTGATTTTGACATTTTGAGGTGAAGTGAAAGTTTCTAAAATTCATATACGTTTAGAAATGCATTACTTCGCCTGTTTATAAAAAATAGAACACACTAAATTGTAGAATTGACATCTATTGGCTTTTTTTTTTGTTAGAGTCAAGTTTTCTTTGAAACAACGTGTATATAATGTGATACTCAATTCTGCGTCTACTAATCTAATGTTATGCTTCATATTGTTGAAAGTTTTAAGTGATTTCTTAGTTTTTGGGATAAATTGCTCTTCGCATAGAAGTTATTTAGTACATATAATTAATACTATATATTTAATACTTCACAATTAATCACAATAATTATTCAATAATATAATGCTAAAATCAAAAATATTGAGGCGATATACCTCTGTTTACTTCACTTCATATTTCCCATTATTATCCTTAACGTACACGGTTGTCAAATTCCCTTAAACCCCAGGGTGCACAAATATCTTTCCACCAGTATTTTAATCAAAACCAATCATCAAGAATAGCAGTTGAAGTGTACGTATCTCATAGACATTAATATCGCTGGGACGTATGATACTTCTATATCCGTCTTGAATACAAACTACCACCTGCAGTTATTGATATTACTTGTGTGTTCTTTTTTCGGGGAGAATTGATATACTTCTTTTATAAAACATATTCAATAGTTTTCCGAGTCATCAATTTAATTATATGTTTTTCATGGTGTGCTAATCTGAATAATATGATTCAAATGTACATTCCTCTACTCAGTTGCCGTTGATTCCTTTTGTTAATTTATTTCGGATGGAACATGCTCGAGGAAAAATTTGAAAAAAGTTAATTATGGGAATACAATAAATAATTTCAATAATTAATGATACAATTTTCTGACGTTAAAGAGTTTAATTCGTTCCAAGGTATTTCGATTTGATTTATTAATTACAAAAATTTTGTTTAACTATTACGAAATAAATAAATATGAAACTTTGAAACTTTGATTTCAACTACAGAATTATTTTAGTATCAATTTCGTTAGTATTAAGATGATATAATGTAAGCAACTACTACATTTTTTTGTTAATCATTGTCACTTGCTTTCTACCAAATCATTTTTACACTTCACTAAGTTTTAAATATTGATTTTCTTATTATACCGAATCTTTTATACATATCGTGTTTTGTTTTATATTTTTACTTTCAAGATCATATCATGACAAGTGTAATAACTAATTTTTTAATGCATTGACAATAGAAAAGATCCTAAATTTTTCTAGATACGGGGTATAGCTACCTGTACTTCATATGAATAGAAAAATTTGAACTTCATTTCAATATTTCTTTGATTGTTTCATCCTGTTTTTGTTTTGCAATGGTCAGAAAACGTAATCCCATGACGCATTCATAAACAAGCTGCACTAATTACAACTTTAATATCTATTTATAAAAAAATCAAAGATACCTGCGATTACAGCATCATATTAACAACTACTACTACAAAAAAGGTTTTTTTATAAAACAATTTGATAATGACCTGGTTAGATATTGGCATCGATTGATTGACAATCTTACAAAATGTAAGATTGTCTTCTTATTATCCGCCATTGCAGGTACGGGAATACAAACTTTAATAACATTGTTTATAATGTCCGAAGATACAAAATCTTCAGTTTATTTTCCAAAGTTTTTTTGCAATTGCCACCAAATAACTAATTTCAACTAACCTTTCAGTGGTTTTCCAGGTACATTCTTAAGATTTATGAAATTCTTAATTGAGTTATATTTATAATTTATAGTTACAACTAGATCATTCTCTGGGATGTTTTCTACAAATTAAGCTCAACTACGCAGTTCTTATTTGTCAAGGACTTGAAAAAATTGAATTTACGAGTCCCTATTATCTTGACTCGAACCAATTTCCTGGGATTCCGCAGTAAGTTCAGTATGATGTTATATTTTACATCCAAATTTCAATATGAAGTTTTTCCGTACTGTAGCAATCTCGCAGTGGCGGAAAAATAAGAAAGTAAGTGGCTACCAACCGAGTTGGTGAGAAATGGTACTACTAATGGTACACAAAAAGGGTACAATCATCAATAAAATTTTATTCTTTTATAATATTATATGTGCTTTCCTCTTTTAAATAGAATTTATTCCCCTATTTTCAACTCAATTTTTTTTGCCTTTTGGCACTTCTTCGGTAAACAATTTTTTTCTCAAAATACATCTTATTAGGAAAGTGTGTGCCAAGCTAATTTCGCGTTGGCTTCTTGTACTATTAGCGGTTATTACAGTAAGTACCCAAAGTCAAAATAGAATCTCATGAATATTAAAACACACTGTATAATATTTAATAGACGTGTATATCATTGCAAACGAATATTGGTTTATATACCTGGGTTTGAGTTTGCTTGTGGATATAAAAAAACCAACAACAATAGTTGGTACGTGGGTATTATTTCCTAGCTCTCTTCTCCGGATCCTGAAAGGTGTGTCAATAAATTTGAAAAGGTTCATTTATCGATAAGACGTGTCCTGGCATACATCATCAGTAACATCGAGTGCATGAAGAAGGAAATTAATATTTCGAGATGACGAACGATGCATATTGTCAGAATTTGAGAGTACAATGGTATCATTGGGAATCTAAATTACATCTCTTCTCATTTAATAATGAGATCTAGATAGAATTGTGGAACGGAGAGAATTTTCAAAGAGGATTCATACAACTTTTAATAATTTCATCATGTGATGTAAGTGTTGATTTTGTTAGAAAAAATCCGAGCTTACGGCATTGGAAAAGTGTTGAATACAATATTTAATTATAAACTCAATTAAAAATTTCAACAGATTTTAGAGAGAAGCGATCTTGAAAAAGTGATGAGAAAAAACTTTGAGATGAGAAAGAGTTTAATAGGTCAAGAGCATTTACGCTACGTTACAAGAAATCACAAGCAAATATAATACAAAATTTGTATTCTAATTGAAAAAAGGGCCGCTTTAGCCTACAGCACCTTTTAAAGTACTTCTAGCATGAAAATATATACATACCCTGTTTAAATTAAATTAGTGAGATCAATAAAAAAATGTCAATTTAGATAGAATATGTTAGCACAGGAACGTGCTTTTCTTTTCTTTGACCAATGAAAATCATAATCACGTAGCTAAATTTTAATTATAATGAAAAATCATCGGGGATTTAATTAAGCTTTGGTGTGTGCAAATATACGCTATTTATGTCTGCTCTCAATATCATAATGTAGAATGAAATGTTATTTTAGATTAAATTTGTATAATAAAAGAAGGGATTTGGTTGTTACAGAAAAATGATATGAAACGCTTCTTCTAAGACTGGTTACATTCTTTGATACTCTGATTAGTGCAGTGGATTTACATAAACTTCCGCATTACATCATTTATTAAATTTCAAAATTATCAACCTACACTGTCCCAATAATATTAATTTCGGGACACATCAATCACACTGTTTTATGTTCCATTTTTCTCGATATATTAATATCAATACCTTGGAAGGATTACATAAAACTTATCAAGCTCGATTACGAGGGATATTAATAAATTGAGGAATGTTTTTGAGTGGAAAAATGAAACTAAATAATAGAAAACAACAGCTTATCTACATGTGAAGTAGAAAGTGGAATTTTACTGTCCAGCATAGTTGTGAAACAAATTGAGGCAGTCCTCATATAGGTAGACAAACTTTGATATAAGTTCTCATACAACTTTAGCTGAGATCCTAGCCAAACTGAGTTGAAAAATTAGGTAAAGTGAATTTGAACGGATTTACTCACAACAAGTTAGAAGTCCAGCTGAATCGAATTCGAATCGAATACGATTTAAACGGGGTTTGTAAAATTTTCGTTCGGTCTTAGTTGATGGTGGAAGAAAGACTGAAATGTTCAGGCTTTTTAGAAGATATAAGCCATACGCCCACGCTATGTGTGCGTTTTTATGTATACAATGGAGAGTTCAAAATTAACATGGAGTTTGCAGATGTTTGTCTTAGGTTTTTGTTACTCTGTTGTTCACTCACCCAATTTTGTGGTTTTTGGTAATTTTAGAACAGGATAAATAAAATAGAAGGTAGAGAAAAAAGTAGTTTAATAGTTTGAAAAGCTACTATCTAATTTATTGAACGATCAAAAAACACTATCCAATAATGGTCTATCAATCATAGCAGCATTCTCGCTAAACGTGATCGCAGCGAGGCAAGCTTCGTCTCCGTTCACGTATTCGTTCACACAAAATAGCCGAGATAAAGCTAAAAACTCAATAGTATAAACAGGGACAGACTCGAGTTTACATCAATTCAAGACAAATCTCGTTTTTCAAACCGAGCAGCGCATCACTATGCCTTATACTTAGGAATAAATGGAAACCTCTAGGTGCAATTAAGAAGTGCAGTTTATCGTGTGATGTCGAGCATTCAATGAGACTTAAAGTTTTCTCGACGCTTATTTTAAATTATTCCTCTATGATTATAGCATAGCTCAAATGACCTTTCACAAACATCAGTAAGTTGTCTTGCGAGCAAATATTTTGCTAGTTTTTTTAGGCGTGTATCTCCATCTTGAAATATTACCCTTGTTCTTAGTCACTATTAAATTTAGTTCTGGGTCATTATACTCATTAACAAAGGTGTTTCCTTTCACTCGCCGTTGTGGTAGCTTGTGACGAATTTCGGAATCCATTTTGCAATAAATTTGTAGTAGCTTTTAGTAGTTTTTTTAACAATTTAAAACAACATACTTCCGGAAACTGGCCAATCCGTCTCACTTTTTCAATAGGAACTACTTTTAAATTGAAATATTGAACAAAGTCGGAGCATAAAAATGCTTCAGTGATGATTTTTGACATTGACTGAGATACAGTGCACGCAGAGACCAAAACAGTGTGCGTCTTACGGTTTTTAAAGGAAACGTTCCTTACTTTCTAAGTTGTCTTCGTATCCAACATTTTATACTCAATATCTCTATTTTTTCACTTTTTTATCTTTATTATTATTTGAGAGAGTTACTACGCTTCGGAATTAAGACCAGAGCGTAGATAATGGGGTTATTTTGGTATAATTTTCAACACTCAGCACAAATTGTGTTCATTTAATCGAGAGAATATCATATGATGGAATCAAAGGTGAGTTTTTATACGATTATATTTTTTCAAAAAATATTGGTGTGTGACAGAGAAATATTACGGATAATTGTTTCTTATTCTATTCTTCATTGTTGTACTGCACTTTTTAGAATGGCAAGAGAAGTGTGTGTCGTTTTCTCTTGCTTAAATTTTTTAATTTAGTAGGTTTTATTGCCGCCTTAAGAAAAATACCACATACACAACCAATCAGTTCTAGACACCATATATTGAATATTTACATAAGAAAAACACTATTTTGACTACATTTTATAAATACGATAGCGATAAGACGGAAGAGATTGACATTATCTTTACTGATATGATTGTTAGTCTTCGCTATTTTTCTGATCTAATCTGTCAAAATTTTACATAACATGACAGATAGATAAGTCTTAATACCCACCTTATACTGAAATGGAAAAATTCGTGAGTAGTTCTCAATAATCCTTATAAATCAACAAATAAAGTACGTGAGAAAGCTAATAAAGTGAATATTTTGATAAAATGGGTGTAACATATTTTATATGGAAGGTTCCATATGAAAAAGCTATCTGCAATGTAAGTGCTACGACTGTTTAATGCTGAATAAGAGCTCGCTAGCATTAAGGTTTTTCAAGCCAATACAATCGTGGTCTTTGTGTTTTGATATTGCAAAGATATAATCATCATTGATTATTTAGAAAAAAGCTAAACATCAATTAAGCAATATCATGCTGATTCGCTGATACATTCTAATGAGAATTTTAAGAAAAAACGAATATATATGTTAAAAAGAACAGTTTACAGTTTATTATCTTATCCTTCGTATTCACCTAATCGTCATCTTCATCTTCACATCTTCGATTACTTTCTTACTTTATTTTTTTCACAGATCCTTATTGATAAAAATTTCAACATATGCAATAAAAGTAAACATTGCGTGAAAAATCTGAACTGAACTGAGTTCATTTTGTTACAAAATTTGAACGTGAGGAAAATGGCAGTTCCTCATTTTTCTCACGAAATTCCAATAGAAATATGGGTTCAAGTAAAACCAAATGTGAGGTATATTCAATATTCACTGAAGATGGAATATAGTTGATACAGTATAGTTTGAAAGACAGAATAAGAAATACGATGCTATTATTTCACATCGCTACTTTAAACGCAGCCAGCAGAAATGCATTTTTTGCATTAGATGTAAATTAAACATTTCGTTTTTTGAGTTGACAACCACGCAGTACAAAATAAGAATAAAATATTCTCTTTTTTGTAAGGTATACATTTGTATCATATATCTCGAACCTTGATCTATTTTTATGTTTGTTGAGAGTTTCCACCACCATGGTGGAATTATCATTGAATACTATTTCAAATCACAAGATTTTTCGCCCCAAATAACAAATAATAAATTTTCGTATTCGCTCGGCATAATACTAGTTCCATTACCAAAAGTATTAACTTGCAAAATCATCTAAAAGTGTAAAGGAAAATGTTCATGAAATACTCAAAGCCTCAATTGTGAAAAATCCTACTGAAATATCGGAAAAACTCTAAAATGAACGAATGAATTTCCTTTAGCTCTATTTCTATTAACTTGATTAGTTTCTGTTTATTTTCATGACAATAATTTCTAATAGATAATTACATAATAAATTTAGTTTCTTGCTTAATTCCCATGTATGAAAATATTGAAATAGTCCTGGTTATCATTTTATAACTATAGTAAGAAACAACACGCATGTGTTTAATTCTAATATTAAATATATAAATTGCGTTTTTCTTGGCATTTTTTTGTAAAAATTGTTTTCTTTTCTCCAATATTCAACTTTTTCAGCGAAAAAAAAAGAAGGAACAAGAGGCTCATTCACATGAAGTGAAATTATTTTCATTTGCAGTGTAATAAGAATTTTAAAACATTTTAAAAGTTGCGTTAACTTTGAGGCGCTTTCGTCGTTATCATAATGTGCAGAAGCCGTTATCTTCCTTAGCACAGCAGTATATAGCTCCATATTGAAGCATCGGATTTGTAAATTATTTTCAGAGATCTTAATTTTTGTTAAACTTTCAGTTTTCTTATTAAATTTCTTATAAAAGTGAATTCATTTTGATCAAATCAAATAATGTTTCAAAGAAATCTTTTGTTTGTTATGGATAAGTTGATTATTAAAACAGAGAAGAAATCAAGACCTGCTATTTAAGAGAATATATATTATAGGCTGTAATTGATACTAACTATATCATTTTCATATAAATTTGAACGGCTTCAAATTAATTCAACTTTCATATTATTCTCGTCCCGATTGTCCTCGCCGATTTGTAAAGCGTGTAAAGGAACAACCAATAATTAAATTTTAAATGTTCAAAACGACAACAATAATATCAATTTAAAACGGAATGTACTTGAGCTCCGTTGAATTACAACATTTTAAGCCGCAATTGTTCTCTTAATTTCCAAACTTTTGGGGGACTATGCTTTTATTTGGTTTAGAGTTATGGTACGCTTTTAAATGGAATGAGAGAAAATATACAACGTACCTAACAAAGAATAGAATGCGATAGAAATTCGTTAGTATTTAGTATATGTCTCAAACAATGAAGAGTTCCAGCTTTTTCATAGCATGAAATTTATAGCTTTACGGAATTAGAATCACCGAATGATTTTAACGGCAATTTAAAAAAAAGCGTTGAGTAATGTTATGGTTCGTTAAATGATTCACAACAATCTACGAATCCTAACAGGAGCTCTATTGGGTCATTGTCCCCTCAACAAACATCTGAAGACGTTAGACCTAGCAGATAATGCGGTGTGCAGGTTTTGTTCCACAGAAAATAAAACCTCTATCCACATTTTCTCGAAGTGTGAAACACTAAGGAACTTCAGAGCACTACACTTGGGTGCGTATGAAATAGAAGTCGAAAATCTCTGGCAGTTAAAGCCATCCCACATTCTAGATTTTTTAAAAAGAGAGGGGTTAATGGGTCAGCTGTAAATACAGGGTTCTCTAGTATCGCAGCAAAGAAAGGGGTCACAATAGATCTTTTGGGTCGCAGTGTATACGAGAGCCCAAATACATACATACATATATACATGATTCACGATTTGTAGTGAGATTCAATAATTTCTAAGAAATTTTTTGTTGACATCTCAATTAAAATGAAATTATCTCTTCCCATTAAACTGTCACTTCACCTTACAAAAACCATGATGACTAATTTATTAGTACTATGTAAAATCTCCCGCAGTATGATGAAATATTTTCAAAACTACCGCTGGTGAGAATGACGAAACTTACACAGTTAAAATATAATAAATTGTGTAGGTTCATGTGACATTGTGATATATTGGTTGGAAAAACAACGTTTTATAAACACGCTTTTCCTTAGAATGTCTTAACACATTTAAGTTTGAATCAATCAATCTTCAGCGGTTATGCGCAAATGCGATTTTGTATGATTCAGCGAGCTTGTGGTACGAGCAAATTAGGCTATTTTGACCTAAAACCATCAAATTAAATTAGGCTGTTTTGATTTTCTATATTCTTGGAGGTTTTGGGATACTGAATAAGTAAGCAATTCTTAACAAACTTACGGGTATAGATTTTCGAAATTTTGGGACTTGAAACTAAACAAAATTTTGAAACGCGAATAACTCGAAAAATATGAGGAAATCGAAAATATGCCCTATTAAAAAATGTGTACAAAATTTTCTATAAAAAGGTATTTATTACTAACCTCAAAATTTTCGCCTTAAAATGGGTTTATACACTCAAAAATATGTTGATCCCGAAAACTACAAGAAATTCGAAAGAAAGTGCTGGAACAAAAAATGTACATTACACATTTCTCTACAGATTGGTCTGTAAGCATTTTATGATGAAATGGGTTTGAAGCTGAAAACTACGTAGAATTTGAAAAAAAGTGCCAAAACTGTAGAGCACAAAATGAGTACCTACATTTTTGTGGAAGAGGAGCTATTAAGAAGTCTGTGAATATGGAAATAATAATCAACCGAGAATGAAGATAGTGTTCATGATCACGTTTTTTAAAAGTTAGTTCATTTGAAACCAATACATTTCCATTAAATATCAATCGAAGCTCTTAGTTTACAATTTTTCATGACAGTTGCCGGTTTCATTTCTTAATTTACAAAAATTTGAGGAAATCATTAGTTACAAAACCTGAAGCACTTTCAGTATTTGACATAATTAGTATTTTACACTGATAATTTCAAACATCTATTTTGTTTGAAATTTCAGGAAACGTGTGAAAGATGAGGATGTAAGCTTCGTATCAATTTTCAGCTTTCTTTGGTATTCAATTTTTTTCTTTGCCTTTTCTTTAAATTTCTTGTTATCTCAGTTCTATTCCATTTGAATCCCATCTTTTTCACCTATTATATGAATGCGTAAACTCAAAAAATATCCTATATTCATTGAGTTTCAGTTACAAATATAAGACATACCTTCAACTTTTTATTCCATCAACAACGTCAAACGAACAATGATTTATTTTTCATTTTAAAAATGTTTGTTGATAAGGATACAGATTCAGCTTGAAAAATTGACATCATGAGCTTGATGGAGAGTTCAGTACACAAGATTTTTCGTGAATACACCAAAAGCAAGGATTTTTGAAACTGCAGTTGCAGTAGGATTTTTTCTTGTATTAATATGTTGCTTCATACCCCTTGATTTTTCTGGCAGTAGCGACACAAACAATATTTGTTGATTCATCTTTATATATTTAGATGTTATACAAATTAATAATTTCAATTTCTCTCAATTTTTGGATATAATATCTCAACCAGATGATGCTGATAATATAATAATGCTATAATGCTGTAGAAAGCGGTAAAAGCTGTCCATAATTTCATACAGAAAGTATCAAATGAAAATCTAAGAACAAAAGTCTGGGATATGGAAAAATGTTATATATCTAGCTTTATTGCCAGCTTAGTTATCGCTAGGGTGCAAAATCGTTCTCGATTAGTAATTGTTCTTTACATCCCTTGCAGTATAAATAACTATTTCAAACTGTAGCATACCAGTTCGTACAAAGAAGAAACTGTTGGATTTTTGGGTATGGAGTCTTGCAAACTTTCTTTTCTATTTCTTTTGCCGATGAAAAACCTGCTTCTCCTTCAATGGCTTGGAATATTGTCAGTGAAAATAATGATTTTGATAATTATTTCTTCTCAAATATATCCACTCACCCTTTAGAAGCTGCAGGTTTATAATGATAGTTTTTCGTGATTATTTATAGGGATTTATAGGGAGTGTTACCCTTACAAATTGCGTAACAGTACTTCAAGGTCATCATGTTTTTTCTTGCTTTTAGAAAGTTGCATACACTGTGAGTTATTCCGGAACCTTGGCTATCAACATAGTTGTCCTTTAAAAATATATCTACATTAAACATATGGAATAATAAACTTTAATTCAACATAGGATAATAACGAAAAACTTTCACTGAAACTCTTTCACAATGTTTATTCCGTGATGTTTCAATTTGACATGAAAATTTTGTTATATTGAGCCATATACAATAAAATCCGGTTTTTCCGTTTATGCGATGATTTGTTGTAATTGAACAAGAATTTTTGAATATGGCTTGGATTTTCGGATGAATTTACAGGATAAATATCACTTATTTTTCCAGTTATAAATATTTCACATTTAGTTAAATGGAATATGTGTATGAAAATAAAAGTCCGGTTCTTTTCATATGAAGTAAATCTAGTTCAAACATAAGTTTTTGTGATCGTTCTTTAATGTTTAGTGAAATCTATCACTGAAAATGAAGTGATAGAGTTAAATGAATTCCAAATCACCATTTCAAAGGTGAAATACCCAAACTTTTAGATAAAAATGATTTAGAGGTGAAAAAGAGATTATCAAAGATGTCAATGTAGTCAGTCTAACCTAACTCAACGTATTCGGGATCAAGAATAGTTTTATTGTAAAATTCAATATAACTGTATTGCTATCTCTAATAATACTTCAAGTATTCATTTGTAGAACATTCATTCAAGTCTCGCATTAATCATGGCTGCAATCCAATCTCGACGACCTTAATCAAAATAAATCACGGGTAACTGTAGCGACGTTATTAATATTAGAAAGAGAAGAATAGATTGTTTTTGTCCCTTCCGTCAATTTGTTGTGCGTGAGAGCCTCCCGCAGTTTTTGATAGAGCTCCCCCGTACTCTTCTATAACTTACTTGTTTAATCGATTCCAAGCTACCCGGTATACTATTCCAGCAAGATTCCTGCAGCGATACAGATGCGGACTAAAAGTAAATACCAATTTATTGGACTTTTAAACGATTGTGAAACATTTATTCCATTATGATATAGCTACAGATGGATATAATATACCATAGGTGTCGAGGTGATATTTTTTTTCCATTTAATTTTATCTTTTGCTTCCTGTTTAGCTCGCCCCCAGCACAGTCCTCTTTCCATTTCCTTCTGGCCCTACCTCCTCTCTTCTTTTTCATTATTTCAGTTTCCCATATCACTTTTACTGTTCTGTTCTTCTTCATTCTCACTATGTGCTCAAACTAACTGAATTGTTGTTGTTCTATTTTTTGAACTGCACTGACTACGTTTAATTCGCGTCTAATTATGTCGTTCCTTATTTTATCAAGTCTCTATCCCCGCTATTTTTCTCAGTACCTTCATTTGACTTGTTGTTATTTTTTGCTTCAATTTGTTGGTTAGCACCCAGGTTTCGCAACCATAGATCAGCATTAGTGGTAATATTCATTCGTAGATTGTACGTTTTATCTCTTTTTTGTTGAAGAATAATCTGTACAGGGCTACATAAGTGAATATGTATTGTCTTATTCAACCTATTGGCTCTTCGTCAATTCTTCCATTTGGTCTTACCATTGTCCCTAGATACTTCAGCCTGTTAATGCTCTTCTTTTCTAGTTCTTCTATTTACACTGTTATTTCTTTTGTTTTTTGTTTGTTTCCGTATCCCTCCATTTCATTATTTCACTTCTCTATTCTTTTTTGTAGCTCTTCTTAGAAGACCGTCTGCATACATTAGTTTGTTTATGTAGATTGGTCTCAATCTGTTGTATCCTATGTTTTCTTTCTTTCTTTGTTCACTTCTTGTTCTTGACTAGAAGAAACAATAACAGGCTTAAAACATCACAAAACTTCTTGCCTCCAAGTGAATATCCAATCATGCGTTGATCTTTTGATTCTAAATGCTACCTGTGGGTCATTTAATGTGTTGTCTATCTTCTGTGTCTTAGTCTTCAATTTTACGCTCACAAAGCTTGTACGAATATGCAGTACAGAGTATGAAATATATTAACCGTATGCAATTCAAGGCGATATTAATAAGTGGAAACATTAACTTGGAATTAAATGGAGAGTTTGAAAATTAAACCGAGAACATTTTCTTTGCTCTTTATTAAGAGTCAGAAGATGATATTGATTAGTAGTCATTATAGTCAAATTCTTCAATAGAATATGCTAGAAATGGTTTATCAAAGTTATTCTAGTTAGCTTTTTATTATAATTCCGCATTCCATGATTGAAGCTAGACTTGCTTCCTGTAAATTGAGTTTCGATGAAAGCTAGATTCCAAGTGACAGTTATGAGCAGATTTCATCGTCAAAAATACTTCAAATAATCATTGCGTTATCCAGAATGAAATTAATATGGATACCCAGACAAGTTAAGTGGTTTGTAGATCCTCAACATAAAACAGAATAAACACACGTAGAGATCATCTACAATAAGCAATAATCTCTTAAACACTCCTGTCCACGCTATTCAAGACTCTATCTTATCGTTCTATGGCCGCGATGCTCAACTAAACAGAATTGCAATTATTTGCTGATTATTTTGTGCTGTGCACGAGCTAAAATTATTCAGGATTTCCATTTTCTAGATCAGAGTTTTATTGTTAACAATGCTTCGAATAATGCGGAAGGCTTGAACTGCAAGCTTAAATATTTTTTCACAAATTATAGTTGTAGGTATCAAACCTCTGAGGACCCATTTGAGATTTGCTTCGAGTAATTGGTATTTACCTAAACTTATTCATTTCTTTTGTGAGATCAATCCAATATGACGCCTCAATTGTCATAGGCTTGATTAATAGTATGATCCAGGAGAAACAGCCAAAGACGGAAACCATGAAACGTTATATTGATTGATGTGGAATTATTATTCATATATATTATATTTTGTGATGAATTGGGGTTTTAATGTTTCATAATATTTAATATATTGAACGTATGGTCATAAATGATACATAAAGCGAAAAATTAACTGAAATAGTGTTGTTGTCGGTTCCATTGTATACTCCACCAACCTTTCAAGATGCAAGGATGACGTGTAGGTAACAGAAAATATTTATTTTCTTCAGAGAGTTATATTCACTATACAACGTGTATTTCTTAATAAGTTCCGTTGCAATCTTTGAACACAATAGTTTCCAAAGAGAATATCATCTAGCTGCCTTTTTAGAGAAAAGAGTAAGCGAGAACTGGTGTCATGTGTAGCTTGGAGAAATTCGTTTGGAGAGTTAGTTGTTAATTAACAATTTCTGTAAAGATGGTACCTTTTGGAGAGTTTTTGGAGACGCTTACCGCTACGCCATCATCGTTTGCAGTTTGTACAGATTCTACAGATTTCTACAGATTCTGTAGTCTACAAACCATGATTTATGTGTCAATTACTCTAGCTAAGTGTTGCTACACTACGATGAAGTTTTAATTGATTTTATCATCTTATCCAATTTAGTGGATACTCATAATATGCGAATTTGAGGATCAGAAACTATCGCGATGACAAGAATGCAACGAGAATTCACAAATTTGGATATTTCTTGTGTCATATTCAGGTGGGGAGCCTTAAGACCTTTTTTTGACGAAATAATGTGAACTAGAACTTCATTCATCAACGACGGTACGTTGTTTGAATAGCATAACAAAATAGACGATTGGTTGTCTATATATTACCATCACAATTACTCGATCTGACACATGGTTTCTACCTTTTAGGTTCATAAAAGGTCAAGAGATACTGATAAAAATTGAAAAGAAGTCACATATTGCTTAGACATGTGATATATGACGAATGTAGCTCACGTTTAACACGTCTGGGCTTTTAAGGAAAACTGAAGTTTAATATATGATAAAGAGAAAAATCCGCTATTCATTTTGAGACACCTGGTATTAATATAATACCTCAAATTTGGGTCTATCAATAGAACCATTATAATATATTATTTTACACAGCTATGTAGGATATGAAAAGTTGTAAGCATTTAGTTTTAGTACTATGTATCCAAAGTTGTAGAGTAATGAAAATCGTTTTAGATGGTCTCAATAATATAGTAGGTATAATGGATAAATTAATTTGGGGTTTTAAGATTCCGCTTTTGAAACACAATCTCATGTTTTCCGATGGATACTCTTACATAGACATGAATTTTTTTTCTAAGTAGCCCGCATAAATATGTACAAATGTTAATAAATGATAATAGTTTTAAAAAACTTGTCCAAAAAATGTTTACATATACTAAGGTTATGCCAATTCCTAAACGGATCATCTTCATTATTGATATCTTACTCTTCATGAAAGACATTTTTCTGTATCATTACTTCTTATATCAAATCCATCATTCTCTGTCTCTGCTCTAAGTTTTTATGATTTTCGTCAACTTTGTTATTTTGTACTGTAAATTTTATTCAATAATACTTCAAGTTGTTTCACTTATTTTTTATGAATCGAATAAGAACGAAATTGTCTCATTATTTCCGTCTCAAACTGAAACATTTATTTATCATTGATGTCTTTTGAATGAACTTAGCTTTTAGTGACAAAGTGATGCGTTAATTGATGCTTCCGGAATAAATATTTGGATTTATTCAAACCATTTCCATATTATTTGAACGGTTTATTCAATTTTCTTGATTTGTTGATAGATATAAATCATACTGTTAAAATTAAACGCTATATGT
Organism: Diorhabda carinulata; assembly: GCF_026250575.1. NCBI lineage: Eukaryota > Metazoa > Arthropoda > Insecta > Coleoptera > Chrysomelidae > Diorhabda > Diorhabda carinulata. The sequence goes on along the minus strand of NC_079462.1, from coordinate 24,449,801 downwards.
CATCAAAATGTTATGACTGAGCTAAAATTTACTCTCCTTCGTCGTATTTAAACAGAACTTGTAGGTGGGCAATTTTTTCTCTTCGTTTTTTTATTTTTTTATATCAAGATTCATAATGATAGAAAATTTGGTTGAATTGAATAAGTAAGGCAGATTTCGAAGCGAAGTATCTCATTCGCCATAATTTTTTTGTTTTCTTCTACTGGTGACACGAATTTAGATATATAAAAATGGATGAATCTAGAAAAAGAATTGTTAATTCTATTGTTGTATTAGAGAAGAAATTGTACAGCTTCAATTACATCCAGAATACGGTAAAAGGAAATACTCGATGTTTAATGAAGAGAAAGGGAAGGACTTTAGTCAATTTTGATAAAACAACACAAAAGAGACAATAATTTCCTAGAATTTCACGTTAACAGCTCAGTTGCTCATTGGAGATAATCTAAGATGATCTTACGATTAATCCTTACAACCATAAAACAGAACAAATAACTTCATCAGAGAAGATGGCAATGACTTTACAGTGGAGTCTAGAAGAATTTTTCACATATTTCACAACTAATTCATTGCATAGTTATTAAAAAAATGTGTTAGACTAGAGCTTTGTTGATCCAAACTGGATGGACAATTTATGTTCTAGGCGTTCTCAGTTTGTTAGAGGTTATAAGTTTTCTTCATTCATTCTTCAGATACATGTTTATTTATCCATATCCGCTGCGATATACACATCTTACTGCTTTCAGAGCAGTAAGTCGTAGGATAACGTAGAAAAAATTAGTAGCAACGACTAAAAAATACTAAGAAAAGCACTGCTCATATCTAGACGAATTAGTTTTCGACGATCGGCGAACTTGGATGAAAACGTGGCTTTAATACCTACTTGGTACGTCGCATATTTAAAAAAAATACTCAAAGGTAATCAATTATGTACGACTATGTTACTGACACGCGCTTTTACGGCAATGGGAGGAAGAGATAAAAATCTTAAAAAAATTACAGGAGGTCAAAACGTGAATGAAACATACAATTGAGATGAAATAATGGTTGGTTGAATTAGCAATGGAACAAAAAATGAGAGTAGTAAGTACACAATCTTACCAAAAAGATATTTCCAAAGTTACTTGGATATTCCTTACCCTAACTCAGAACCAAATAGACTACGTATTAATAGTCGACAAAAATCTAGGATGCGTTAAATATACAAAATGTTACCGTGGAGCGGATGTAAATAGTGATCCTAGTCACTATGGAAATACATCAAGAGATACTAAAAACACCGAAGATAGGGAACAGAACAGATATGATATTGAACGACTATAAGAAGATATGGTACAAAAGCTTTTGGTGGTGGTAGTCACTGGAAAACTGTGGCAATATCAGGATATCAAAATAAAAGAAACTGTGCTAGAGACCGTCCTAAAAGTGTTGGAAATGATGAAACAAATAAAAAAGTAGACTGGTACAATCAGTAATACAAACAATTCTGTGCGGTAAAGGACAAAGGCAAAATGAAGATGTTTAAATCCTTAACAGTAGAAAATAAGCAGCAATTCAAAAGAATCAGGGCACTAGCCAAAAGAATATGTAGATATTTGAAAAGAAAACATGTAATGAAAAATTGAATCAGATCAGGATCTACAGCAGCAAGTTCACGGTAGAAGGTTTAATATCATAAGCTTTCAATGTGGTTAGAGGATTAAGACAAGGTGACCACTGGGAAAAATCATATTACACAAGGACTACTTATCAACAGGAACATCAATGTATTGCTTATGCCAGCAACATCAACAAAACTAAAAAAATATGAACATTATATGGATGATAACTTTTCTGTGATTTTTTTTTGTATTTCTGAATGATTAATTTTCCTCAAAAACTCTTGAAATTGAAACACAAATTTAAAATTGACCTATTGCTTATCACGTGTTAACTGTTGTGAGCTTATAATTTTAATTTTCATTATATTGGAACAGCTAACAAAGCAATCAGCTTGTAGTTGATTTTTGAAAGGGAATTGAGCGTTTGTTTTAATAAGCGGAGACCCTGGTATTTGGGAAAACGCAAAGGTAATTATTTAGGAGCCAAAGAATTCCTGGATAAAGGACAAAATTCCAAGGAGCGTTGGCGAGAGAACGGTAACATATTACATTACAGGTCGTTGCATCCTGCGACATTTTCGCTTTTCACGATAAAGTATTATCGCGTGCTCGAGAAGGCGAGTTATGCCCTTTCGAACATTTACAATGCCACCCTTTGGACTTGCGTATATATAGTCGAGTAGCTTGTTCAATCCTGCAGGTACATTACAGCCTGAATGCATCGATGCTGCAAAAAAGCATGGGGTAAAATTTGCTCTACTACTTTCTATTTTTTATTCAAGTAAATGAGGGACAAAAAAGTGGAAATTATATTTATTCGATTCAATTTACAACTAGCTACTAGAAAATGATACACATCATAGATGATTTTAATTGTAGTGTATTTCAAATATTGAAGTTTTATTTTTACAAATGTCATGTATTTGACTGTTTACGTAAGAATCTTTGATCAAATTCCATATATGGGAGAAAGTTATATACAATAGATTTATCCTTATAAATGCGTTGTACTTTCGGTGTTACTAACGAAGGGAAAAGGCGTGCAACTACTTTCCTGTAACGAATGGATCAGTTTGCTCATTGATTGCACTGGTCAACAATGGTTTCTTCACAATTTGTGAACAAACGATTATTTTATAAGATCTGCGTTCGGTTTTTTTTTAAATTTTTCCCTATTTTAAATTTCAATTATTAAGAAACATGAAATAAAATAATAGCATGTTTAAGCAGTAAGCTGCCATCTTGTGACGATCCCACCGACCTTGATACCTTTTCTCCTTCACTACAAGTATGGTTCTTGAAGTACCTGACTCAACAAAGAAAACACATCAATTTTGAAGAAAAATATATTTATTTTGACCGTAATCTCTTTTTTCCCGAGCTTATTGAACATAAGTTCGAAATAGTTATTAAATGCCGACATCACCTATTCATTGTAGAAAAATCTTTGACCATCGAGTTATTTTCTCAAATCTGGAAACAAAAAATAGTCCGAAGATGCTAATTTGCAAAAGGGATGTATGAAGTGTTAATTTTGGACAATAATGGATGTAGGAGTTGGTGTCTTGATGAAACAATACATTCTTTTTAACCAATCACGGTCATTTTATATAAGTCAAATCAAATAGAATTTAAAATTGGGACTTATGATTTCAAGTCGGTTGTCGAATTATTTTTGATATCCAATTTGTTTCGATACTTGTACACCAAGGCTGAGAATGCTGTTGAAAAAGCACTAAAATGGTATCGCTTGGATATTCATTTTGACGGCTTAACCAAAAATTGATTAGTGGTACAATTTAAAACACATTTAAGGTAGATGTCGTATGAGATTTCAATTTAACTATTAACTTATTCTTCACCAAAATTAATTATTTCTTTCTTTTAAGTGTCGACATTAGTCTATTCTTATTATTTATAAAACTATTATTTCTGGAAGATCTTGAATCCTGAACTAAAACTGATTGTGTTTTAAAATGTAAATCTTCTTCTTCAAACAGTTTAAAATATCCTTTTAAAAGTCGTTGTTTCCACACAAAGTTATTTTAAAATTATTTCGGCGAATCTTTCCGATGTACTGAGAATACTTGAGCTAAGCTTTGGAATTGGAACGTTTATTAACTCCTTTAAATCGTAGAATCTATCCTTAGATGGAAAATATAGCGTATTTTTTAGATGTGGGTGTCCATTCAGATATACCAATGCTTCGTCTTTCATCTCAAACAAACGTTTTAAAACGTTTTTCTTTTGAAAGCTATCATGAATTACAATAGAAAAGGAAGTGATTATGATTTTTTCTCCTTAAATAATTGTATGAAAAATCTGCTATTCAGTAAATAAGACTCGAGGTTGCTCAGAATATTTGAAAAAATATTGAATTTAAAGCAGAATGTTATAGATTTTTTGTGTTGTTATAATTTTTGCCAAGACACAGTCAGACACACAGTATATTCGTACATTGCAAACCAACATTTGAAATGAGTAACAAGATAAACAAATATGATCAATTCATATGTCGCGTGGTTGTACGTTGTTATTAGTGTGTCATGTACTATGCTACCCAAAGGATCTATTGTGTTTTGCTGTGGCACTGGGGATACTCAGTATTTACAGCCGATTCATTAATCTCATTCTTTTTAAAAAGTTTATGATGTATGCCGTATGGTAACATAGATTGTTTATAATTTCTGCTATACGTCTAGATATACTTTTATAATTATTAATGACTCTTGTGATAATTGATCCCAAACAAAAAAGCTCGTAATCCATCAAGAGTTTGCGGTGCGGAACTGTGGAAACTAATAGGTAGCTCTTTTGAAACAATTCCAAACGTATTCGCTGGAACTCATATCTGGCGAATTGGCTGGTGATTCTAAATGAAGAATTTAGTTTTGTTCGATTTGTTCAATCAAACTTCTATAAGCTCCCACGTTTACAACCAAAACGTGAAATGAAATTTGGTTCTAAATTATCACCGGTTTCATGTCAATTTTCATTTACTGGACTATTTATAGTGCCATTATGTGTATAGAGCTCCGAATTAGTTCAATTCGTTCTCCAACTTCTTTTTGAACTCTTACTAATCAGAAGTGGTGGGCATATTTTTTACTCGTCTGTAAACATTACATTACCCCTTTTGTCATTACATACTACTCGGTTACGACAACAAGCTAAGCGATTCCTGCAGTGTTCAATATTCAGCGATAAAGTGCACCATAGTCTTCATGCCCTCAAGTTCACACTATGTTAAGGATTAACAACCATTCTATGTAGAGGTCGGCATAAGTTCGGCAACGTTCATAAGTCTGACAACGTTGTCGAAAAATCTTATGTTCGTGCTTCAGACAATTGTGTCTGTGTCATGTTTAAAACGGACTCTGTTGCGGACGCGCTGCGTTCTAGACGACCGGTATCTGTAAGAACTAAAGAAAACATGTGGCGCTGATATTAGTTGAGGAGGCGAACCAATCTACAGTGCGGTTATCGTAAGGACTTTAAATATCTGATCGTTTTTTACGACGAATGCTGAAGCGCATGCACTATCTGGTTTATCTCGGACCAGTCAGAATGATCTGCAGTTCCAACATTTCATTGTATGGTCGGATGAGGCAAGCATACATGCGTGAGATCTCGAGGGTTCCTACTTTCTTGAGGGTTAAGTGAAGGGCCAATGTTATATGGAAATGACGATGAAATTCACCTGAGTGAATGGACAACGATCCAACACACGCGAACAAACGTCATTTCTTGCAGCATGGAGCTTCGCCACACTACGCGTTATGTGTGCGGGAACTTAATTTTCATTTTGGAGAATAAATAGGCAGACGAAGTTTCGTTGAGTGGCCCGTACGGCCTGACACTTTGTCATTTATTCCTGTGGGGCCTTCTCAAGGACCACGCATCCTTCTCAATGTCTGAAGTGCAATTAAAAAGGAAATTGAAACTCTTTGATATACTTCACTGGACCTGCCTCTCCGTTTAGAAACATTACGTTAGATGTATTGATCAAGATGGGCATCAGTTTGAACACTTACAGTAACCCTTTTTCGAATCTCTTTTGTAATTTCTTCTAATAAATTCATTTCTCTTACGGCTGGTTTTTTCACGTTCTAATAAAGTGCCAAATAATTATTAGCCACATAACTTTAGTAGGAACTTTTAATTGTCGAATAAATCACCCTAATTGGTTTAAATCTGAACTAACTAATAAGTATTTGTCACTTTATTATGTACTTAACAAATAGTTTGATGTTGGTTGGTTTCCTATGAGTTGTGACAACAATCTCTGCGAAATTATATTTGCACGTGTTTTGTTAAGATGTTGAAGTAGTCGATAGTTGGAGAAATATTTGTTAATCTGAAAATTATAGTTTATATTGAAAATAATTGATAGGAAAAGAAAAGGAAACGGTCAAAAAATTTCATCATCGGACAAAAAATTGTAATGATCAATTTTATGATGAATCGAATAAGCTTGTTTTGAAATTTTCTGTATTTTCTCAATCAATTCTTCATTGAACAAACTACTTTTGATGTATATCAACGGTTAGTTTCTACTAAACTCTTTAATTTCACACTTGTGACTGCCTAATAACTCATTTGGCTAATAACTCGATTTAATCGGAGGTTCACTTTATTGGTGAATTTTGGTAATTCGGTAAATATTTAGGATTTTATTAGGAAGTGAAGAAACCCAGCCTTAATGCAAATTTTTTACCTGACTTATACCTAACTCTGTATATAATATGAGAGCCACTAGCTCTGCGTGAATCAACAGCTATCACCGAGGTTGGTTTGGTTACATTTCTCCCTGCCGAGATAGTAATGAAGCGGTCTTCTGGCAGTAGATATCGCTTACTTTCTTTCAATTAAAGCTAAATCTAATGCACCAAATATATTTGCAACATACAGTTGTCTCGTACCATTAAGCACCTTAATCAATAGCAATTTGCTAGCTAGATCACAGATCACTGCGTTTTTATAAAATAACAACTCAAATACAAGAAGCTGTGAATACGGTAAGCAATCCTTTAACTTGAGTTTACAACAAAATATTCGTTTTTTTCTCAATTCTTTTAATATCTCCCACTTTTTTTCTAATTTTTTTGAAGGTATTCTAAATCTCATTTATTTTTCAAGGAAATTATTAAACAATGTTAAACTGCATAAAAGAAAATTATTAAGCTATATAAAACTTTCTCTATATACTCATATCTCAAAAAGTATCTCACTATCAAGAATATATGTCATTTTCCATAACTAGTTAATATTTTCATAACAAAAAAATCCAAAGCCACCTTACTAACAATACCGTCCGTTTGCGTGTGTCCTTCAGAAGCGTTTCCGCAATATTTCTTAGCGATGACGACACTTATCAGTTTTCTTATCAACAAATCCGTCGGCTCTATCTGTTCCTTTCCGGCCATCCGAAGACGGTCGCCATCTTGGTAATATCACCCCCTTTCACGCTATATATACTTACATACTTACAAACATACAACACACGACGGCGTGCATAATCGCGGTTTTTTCTAGCCGAAATCTACGACTTGGAACGTGAGTGACTTCTAAGCCAGTCAAATGGTCGTTGACAAAATTGGACGACGAACAGTAGCGTTTCGTACACGTGGTTCTGCATAATGTAGTAGCGCTTGTTCGAGAACTTTACACTCTCGAAATGTGCTTGACCCAACTACTGGTTTCATAAAAAGGAATATATTTACATGCTGCTGGGATGAAAACATTGTTACGAGAGAAATTTCAGATATAATGGAACGATTAATCGTATCTATCGTGAATATATTTAATCGTCTTTACAGATAATAAACTTTCTCATAACAATATCTGTTGTGTATACTTCTTAATTTTTAATAGTTTTTAACACTCTTCCTTAACAGTTTTACCTATATATTCTTATATTTGTAACTGACTGTTTGACCTCGATCTTGCACTACTTTGAGCGATGAAATTTAATTTAAACTCCACATACTTGTCAAAGACTGACAAAAACGCAATAGTTCCATTAAAATATTTGACTATATTGATTAGATTCGCCAGGATCTATAAATTTCTTTTTGTATATTTTGCATGCGAATAAGAAAGATAAAGCAGACTTCGAGAACGAGATGCAACCATCAACACAACAATAAATTATAAATGGATTAAATACACGGGGTTATTCTATTTCTGAAGATCATTCCAATTTCTTACAGCTAATGTTGACTGTAGTTGTAGGCGAAGCAGATTAGATTTAGAAAGATGAACTTAGGTCGAATCATTGACAAAATAAAAACGTTATCAGGCAGTCTATGATTGAGTGTGAACATAAAAATCACGTTGATTCATCTTATTTATTATAGGTATAGAGTATTCTCACAAGACTAGGAGGAGAAAACTCCTTAACTTAACCTCCTTGATATTTTCGAATAGGAAATAATTTGAAGACTTGTATTTATATTTCAGGTCAATATATATTTAAATTGGAGATTAACGTCTTCAGTATTAAAAAAGTACGAAGCAACAATGTTGTTTCGATTCAGCTAACACATATTCAATAGTAAATTTATTGGAGATGGATTCGGTTTTCGTCATTATCTTGATATAGTACTTTACTATCATGCTTTTCTTTTGATTTCTTGTAGTTTTGTTTCCATTTCAGATAATATTCAGGTTAGAAGAAACGCGATGTCTGTACGAGTTGAACCATAACCATTATAGAAAATATGGGCCGCAAAAATATTATTTAGAAAAACGTGATATGAAAAATTGTCCTCAAATTAAAGTATTTAGTGCATCCTCAAAATCTTTTTCAATCTACTTATCTACTCACATATCTGCAACCAAATATTTTTCTCCATTTGGTTCTATTATTGCTTCTTATTTAACACGTCTCCATTTCATTCCTTTTTTTCCCAGGATGTTCACTATTTACTGTATTCCGTTTCCCTCTGGGTCTACTTTTTCTCTTCTCCTTATTTGTTTTGGTTTCTCATATCACCTTAATTGTTCTGTCCCCCTTGATGATCATTATGTACCGAAATCATTCCAACTGTTGTTTTTGATTTACACTAAACTCAGTACGTTTATTCGCGTCTAATTGTATAATTTCTTATTTTATCTACTCTCTTCATCATCGATACTTTTTTCAGTATCTTTATTGCACATGTTGCTATATTCTGCTTCAATTTGTGGAATAGAACCATCCCTCATTTCATTACACCACTTCTGTATTCTGTTTTGTAGCTCTCTTTTTGTGTTAGCAAATATTAATAAGTAGTCTGCATACATGATATCGTTTATGTTGATTCGTTCCAGTCCGTTGTTGTATATTTTTTGTTTTTTTTTATTCATTTATTTAGCTAACTCGTAGTACAATTCCTGTTTTCTATGTTAATCATTTGTTTATTAACTGTTTTGTTTCTCATTCTTTCCAATTTCTTCCACAAATTTGAAAATGTTCTAAAGTTTTTAAATGATTAGAGAAACAATAATAAGTAGTTGTGGTACGACTCTGTTGAATTAAATCTGTATAATACGGCAAGCTCACAACATTTGGCTTTCATCAAGGCAGCAACGAAATACCGAACACATAAAATGTTAACCCCCTAATTTGTCTACCGCGCCTATTACGTCATTTGTCTGTCATAAAGACATCTTTCACTTACGGTCAATAACTCACACCTAACATAACAAAAACATCCACCCCTGAACCGAACTGAGCATACAAAGCGTCCAATTAAAAGGAAAAACAAAACGTGGGAGTTTTTGTTTCGAGTGCAGAATGGGACTAGACCATAGATAGTAAAATAGTTGAATAGATTTAATTAATGATGATATTAAATTCAATAATTATGTCCATAGTAGCTTTCAATAATTTTCCCAATTAAAATAGTTATAATAATTAAAATGGAATTGTTCCCATCCAAATTAGGATGTTTTATTTGTTTGGTTTTAATAATTTTGTACATTGTTCACTTGTTCAAGAGTTTCGTCATTTTTACACTATAGAATGAGTGAAATAGTCTCTTTTATTATTTTATAATCTAGTTGTCCAATGAGGATTATCATTTCTCTATGATATGAATTTTTATTAAAATTTTGTGATTATGTTTTGGTATGATAATTATTTTCTGATTAGGATGTAGTTCAAAATTTCTCGTGTTGATCATCATTACAGATTTCCTTACTTTCTGCTGATCATAATTTCCTAGTCCGGCACTGTTGGAGCAAATTTGAATAGAGGAAACAAAAATAGCAGTTGAAATGACAGAATGATCTCTTCTGTCTGAAACTACTTTCCAGGATGTAGAAATACATCAGTTTCGAAAATATCCCGTTTCACAACGACGGGTGGTGATTTTAAATTTGAACTTTGTTTATTTCCAGCTTTACTTACTCCTCTCCATCACGTAATCCAAATACCACTAAATTACCAACCATTTGGTTTACCTTGTAACTTACTAACGTGGACTCGAATTTATTGAGCAACGTTAATGGTACAAAAGTTCTAAAAGTAATTTAAAATTTGTATTTCCAAAGTTTTCATCCATTTATATCCATTTATACGGTTGATGTGTGTTGATGTTAAGTGAGAGATTAAAAAAAATTGAAATGATACTTAATTATCGAATAAATGTATTAATAAGGGTAATTAACATTCGAGATAATTTAACGTATTCTCGCTTATAGTCGAGATAGGTAATTGCTTTTCAATTCACTACTTTGTAATAAAATTTCTGTACCTACCATATTTTTCAAAGATAAATACAACTTATTTCCTATTTTCATTTATCTAATGATGAACAACAATCAATATCTCTTATTTATATCAAATATTAATATTCCAAATCGTAGAGTATATTAAATCACAAGAAGGTATTGATAGGACTTCTTTGATAGAAGTGATATGGCTAGAGGGAGTATTCTGATAAGTAGTATTTTACTACAAAAACTTCTTAGCCATCTCAGAAATTATTCATAGAATCTCTTGATAAAGAAGTCAAACAATGCTCAGTATAGAGATGAAAGGGATCTAATTTCTAAAATTTTCCAATAACGGACATCAAATTTAAAACGTAATTTATGCCGGCAGCGTGGAAGATTTGTTATTTTTCACAAAAGCCCAAAATTATTTTTGTTAAGCTTGTGCCAGGTTTATAAAAATACATCGAATTAAAAAAATTTGCTTCATTATTTGCAATGGTACTATTCGTATTTGTTTCTTCACTTCTTATAAGATGTAAGTCGTTTTAGTATCTGAACTGAATAGTAAAGTCGCTTTCTCAAATTAAATTCAAACTTCTAAATGGTTAACAAGTTTTTATATTTAATCACTTTCTTTATCAACAACATTCAATCATTTAGTATGCAAATAGTCAATGTCAGACCTATGAGTATTAGTTGGCTTGTGAGTAAAGTATCTTGAGATGACGATATGACATTTTAAATGTCATCCATATTTTAAAATTTTTTGCCACTGAGAAAATGTTGTGACGATATGAATAAATAAAAATCCGAGGGCTAGATATCAGGCGAGTATGGTGGGTAAAGCAGTACCTTCCACCCAAACTCATTAATTTTTTGTAAGGATTGGAGAATAACGCCCTTTTAGTTCAAAATTGCCAGATACTTTTCGATTAAAGATTGCTTCACTATATCCAATTGTTCACAATAAAAATCTGCATCGATGGTTTTTCATATTTCCCTTTAAAATGAACAACTGGCGTATTATCCATCAAACTCACAGAAGCACCTTTTTGGGATGCTAATACTGCTTCACAATACATCGTGGTTACCTTTCAAGTTTTGTATTAAAAAATAGCACCCATTCTTATATACTGCAAATGTTCTTAGATGGTGAGCGGAGGATAGTGAAGAGAGTTATTCGATTGTCTGACATGGATTCTGGTAGAGTCAAATTGAACTTTTGGTTAATATCTATCTTTTGATTTTTAAATATTCCAATGTTACACTAAATTATATCATTAAATTGATAATGGAATAAAATTACAAGAAATACGAAGACAGCTACTTAATTTCATGTTTTATGATAAATTAACAAGCGTCATTAATCAACGATATTGACTGCTGTCCTATCCACATAGGAAAGGTCATTAAGCTACCAGTATGAAGTTAATAAATGAAAGCTTAAACTAAATTCAAAATTTACTTTATTGCAACATTCCAATCCCTATTCACAGATCTTTCAAAAATTTCAAGGAATGATGACGGGCTGTATATAGCATATAGCCTAATATGAAAATGGGTAATGAAGTTTACATAAAAGCAGTTTCCTCCTTATATGGAAAAGGATATAACTTAACTGTTTCTTCAATTATTAATACGTAGTAACAACTGTTTCAGGTCAGACCATTTTAATCCTATTTAATATAAAACCAGTTTGAATACTTCTTTTTTACATTATATTTACTTGTTTTTATTTTATGAACGTCGATATTTGTAACATTAAAATGGCTTCTTAGTTACAATAAGGACGTAGCAAATGAAATTGTATTAAGTATTATTGTTGAAATTAATAATTGTTTGAAAACTATCTACCTAGTGAAATCGGTATCCACGGCATCATAAATCATAAATATGCTTCTGTCGGCTAAAAAATGACGAGACGGCTCTAGGTTAACGACTTGTAGCGGCCGAGAGCACCGTGAAAATCACACCTGCCCATTCCTCATGGAGTGAGTGTGAAAATTTTTGAGAAAAAATTCGCATCATACCGCACTTACATCATAGTCTAGATATTACTCCCTTATTCCTCAAAAAAACTCATTATGGTGATGTTATGAATCGTGAGTACAACTTTGGAATTGCCAAATGAAGACTATTATGATATAAGATCGAGAATTAAATTTTGTATGAAACTTCATTTGATTGCTTTTTATTGATAAATTGCCGGAATATATTTAACATACCTCATATATCAGGAAAACCCAAACAATATGAACATGATATTGGTAATTTTTCCAATAAATTTGATTCCAACCTGAAAACCTCAAAAATAATGAAGATTGATGTTGTGATTAGAATATATCCCATTTTACTAAAACACCTTGGCATCTTCAGCTTTCTAATGTACATTTCATCCTGTAAACGATCTCAACTACAGCATGTGAACTTTATGTTAACAAGCTTTGGATTTGTTATCGGGCAGGTGGTTTCACAAATTACTGCCTTTATCTACTTTTTCATTCTAAAAATTCTTCGTGTTGCATAACAGTGTGTCTTGGCTTCAGTTGTTCATGCGAACATGGCTCAGAGGATAACTGATTTTGTGTTTCATACAGGAAAATCGGTAAGAACAAAAATTGAAAGAGAATGGGTGTATTGAAAATATTTTCATTAATAACATAAAAACACATCCCTTTTGTTGATTTCACTTGGAATATCGCAACTACATAGTTCGCCTTGTTCGCAACGTTCAAAAGTCTTTGTAACAATAATACCTAAAGTTACATTATGTCAATATATAAAACGTTGATAAAGTTTTTTGGATTATGGAAGCTTCGCTGTTCTTCTCATTAAGTGATCCACATTCCTAAAAATGGTAGGGAGTGTCATTATCTCGGTCAAAAAAAGAAGTAGATCGATTTAATACACTGCACCTAAGTTGTACAGATAAAATTGCATTTTTTCGTGGAAGATTTGACTGAGAGAACGCGCAAACGGGAGCCTTATATTTTCGTGTAGACCCCTAAAATAAACTTTTTATAGAAGCCCATGGTTCTATTCTACTAAGGTTGTTGACGCTACAACAAAATATCAAAAAACTTTCCATAAATTATGATTCACATTTGAAAATGAAGCGTATTCATTCTGTGTTAATGTAAATGCCACTTGATTGCACCTCAGTAATTTTTTATAGACAGGCGAAGTTCAATTCATTTTTTTTGTAACGAAAAATAACGACTATCATAGAGTATATAGAATTGTAATTTCCAGTCAATTCTCTCACTTCGCTTTTAAATATGAATAATTTAGTAGTAGAATAATGATTCTACCGCGTACATCAATGAAATTAATATCTAAGATAGTAGGTAGAGTTTTTCGAAAGTGATAAAAAACATTTTAGTCACATAAATGTTGGTAAACGTGGAATGGAATCTTATAGAATAAATACAATTTCATTTATTCTTTGAATCAATAATCATCTTAATTCTCAATTTTTTCGTATGTAGTAGGATACAAAATGTATAGAAGAGTTCGTAAACTTTTGCTAGTCCAAGGGGAAAGGAAATTAGTTATCTCACATATTATCTCTAGCATAATTTGAAGAAAAATAATTTACGTTCATCAGGTTAATCTGTACAGTATATTTTTCTAACCTCGTTTCGAATCTGCTATTTCCTTCAGATATTCTCCTCGTCATAAAATGATTTCCTTTTTTTTTTTTTCAATAAGGGTACTCGTTCTCTTTAAATACCTATTCATCTGAATCAAAGTACGTATTAAAACACATCTTGTTATTTTTGGGAGTTTTTCATTAGATTTAAGATCAAACAATATCTCTTCCAGCTAGATTTTGCCTTGATGACCTCTTAGTGTATTTTCTAAATACTGAAATGTTTGCACTATGTAGACAGCTTCACAATTAGTAAAAGGCACTTGATATATGATATTACTTCTTTTGTTTTTTGGTATTTTAGATTTTAATTTAGTGAAATATTTTGATAATGTATTATGTTCTCTATGACTCATACTTAAATCATATTTATTGAAATAATTCGATAAAAAAATAGCTATATTAGCTATATTAGCTATAGCTATAATAACTATAGCTAATAATTGCATTAACGAACCATGAGATATTAAAAAAAACAGAAATTCAATTATAAAGATTCAGAAATTCTTGAAACGGAATCTAAAAATAATAATTTATAGCTCTATTTTGTAAATTATAATAAATTTAATTGATTAACGCTATTTGAGATGTGGAAACCAAAGAAAAAATTAATTTTTCTTATTGGAACAAAGTTCTAAGTTGATTTTATCCTTATTTTGATATTCATGATGAAGGTGATCTATAGATCAATATAAGTAAGCAAATTGTCAGTGTCAATATCATATTTTCATAAAGGCATAAAGAAAAGTCGAAACGTCAAAATTTATCTCTATTTTAAAAACTATCAAAAAAACTAATTTTAAAACAGAAGAGACCTAAATGAAGAACATTTAGATGCATTAATATATCAGAAGGCCTAAGAAATAAGAAACTGAAGAAATTTATATATTTTTTCTCAATTTTTATGTAATAGTCAATAAAAGTATCAGTTAGAAACTTTTTGGTAAAAGGAAAATGTCAAATTTGATTGGCCTATGGAATCGCTTTACGATATAAGTGTGGGATTCAACGAAAAGTTCTCTATTGATTATAAAAAACTCAAAAGCTCTGAATTAAACTCTAGAAAATGTGCGGGTAGGCTCTGTTAATAGTATTATCTAAGTACAGTATTTGGAAAGGATTTCATATTAAACATAAACCTCTAATTATATAACAACTTTTCTTTCCAGAGTCCTTCTCCCATTCCCATATCCACTTCGACCTAGTTTCCGTAAAAATATAAATCTGCAATTTCGAATGAAAGCAGGGAATACTTGACTAGAAAAATCGTTCTAGAGGCAGGAGAAAATGCGTTCTTGTAACACACTCCGGTTTGCAGCTTTTCATAATGTAACGAACCGTGTATGAAATGCGAATCCTCATTTCTGGCAAAGCATTTCGAAATATGAACAAAGAAATGCATTGCTACGAGAGAAACAAATACTAATTTATTAAAACAGATGTAAAATCGAGAAAATTTGTGATTTTTGAAGGGTGTATCAAATGAGTTTATCTTGAATACAAGTCTCTATCAAAGGAAACTATGTATTAATTTATTAAAAACAAAATAAAACGGTGAGGAACCCTCAACTAGAAGCATAGTTCCAAATCTAGTGAGTAAAGTAGATATGAATTCACAAGAGGTAATTGTCAGGCCAAAACTCACTTCTTAGCTACAAAAACACGCGAAACAAAAGCCCTGAAGTCGGGTGTCTTGATAACGAATATAGTCATTGATACATTCTCTAATTTCTTTTCTTACATTTAATTTCGCAAATCACAAAAATACCCAATAAGATGGTCAGCTTGCATTTAAATTTCAGCAACACAAATTTAATTCTACCATTTATCAATAGTGGCGCTAGTATAATGATAATGACTGTCAATGTTAATTGATGTCTATTATAAAATGGAAGAATTTTGTAAAATTGCATGATCAACATCAAATTATCGCTTGTGTGAAAATTGTTTCATGGAAAGTGATTTACAAATTTCAATAGAAAACATTTAAAGTATAAAGCTATCCCATCTATTCCTACCTTTCATCTACCTTCATTGTCTACTTCCATCAATGAATTTACCTACAAAAGAGACATTGGAGTTTTCGAGTGAATTTTCAGGCTCCATTGTTACAAATGAAATTGGTAGTTTTGACAAACAAAAATCGGATTTTTTGACTGTATCTGGAACTAGTAAGAACAATTCAACACCTAGAGAAATGGTAATGTATAATGTTAATCGAAATACAACAGCCAAATCAAAATTTAAAATCAATTCACAGTTGAGAAATATTCTTAGACAAAGTACAACAAAACGATAAAGGATAAAACTGTGGATGATTGTATGTACATTGATATAGTTTATTCATTTTACTACGAAAGTGCTGTGATATTTAATGTATTATTTTTATTGTGAATTCAGGAAACTTCGAGGTCAGAACTCGGTGGGAAAGAATAACATGTTGTAAATCTAAATGAACCGTGAAAATAGATAGTTCTGCCACGAACCAGCGAGGGCCCTTGCATCGAAAATCCGCCATATTGTTTCCACAACTAAATCTGCATCTATTCTTAGGATATGTTCTATGTTCATTAGTACCATAGCCTGTTTAAACAAAAGATGTCACAGGTTATTCAAGCAATATTGTTCATTAAATTTTGATGATACAATTAGTTGCGGATAGTTCTTTAAGGTTATGACAGCTCCAGTCTATTCTTAACGTTCCTCAAAATGAGAGCGACCTTCATTACAGTAAATAAATCGTATGTCCATACTTATTATTATACAAATAATATATTATGTAAAATCATTCATACAACAATAATAATCAATGTTAAATTATGTGTGTCATCGTAAATTCTGTTTAAATGCTACTCATTAATATTTGTTAGGACAAAGATATATTTTGAGATCATTTTATAGCGGATGTGTATGCTGTAACCACTTCCGTTGCTTCATTTGTAGGCATTTTTTTGTATATCATATCCGAAATGTACCCGTACCCCAAATGCCTGTTTGAACGAAAAAGCTTGTCCACTTTTTGCACATGATCACTATTATTGAGGTCGAAAGACGTTCCGACAACTCTTAAACTGAATCATTTGCACTTTTGAATCACAGTTTTTGTTTTACTACATTACCACTATATATTTATTTTAACAATTCTTGAGTTTCTTTGACCCTTAATATTAGGGTCTTTTTCAAGATCAGTATTTTACAACAGATATTGCAAACATGATCTCATATATCGACTATTTCTAATGTAATTGTTTAAATTAATGTGAAATTACATAATTTATACATAATTCATAGTTAAAAGAAATATGTAAATTTAGACATTCATCTAAATCGAATGATTTCTCGTACACTACTTTTTTTCTTTTCTAGTTAAAGGCATGAAAATGGCGTGTTCACAGTAAGATCTATGAACAATGAACATATTGTCTCAATTCTTTCATCAAACTATCAAGTATTCTTATTTTTTTTTCGGATTTTGGGAGGTTTCGCTAATTAAGGGTATATAGCATAGTCCTCTGTCTTATATTCCTCTGGAAAATCTCCATTTCCAACTTTAGACTGAAAAATATACCAATACGTATTCAATGTCAGTCGACTACCATCAAATCATATATTTATCAACCAAATCAAAAAGTCGCATAAATCTGGAACGATCGCGAAGGATAAAGAGGACGAAACTTTCAGAGTTTTCTCGGAGTTTCCATCGATATGAAATTTTTGTCGTGACGATGCGACGTAGATTCCGTATAGATGATGAACTGCATGTACGATGCCCGTTCATAACATTAAATTGCAAATTGATCAAGACGAATGAAGTTTGCAAAGAACTACGGTATTATGTCAGTGATTGTAGGCACTTCTTGTTTTAATCTCAGATCGAAAATTTTCTACGTCTAACTTATATAAAATATTCAAATTTGAAAATACACCAATTTAATAATTTTACCCCATTGCCCTCCTCTTCTAATCTTCTAACCTTCACTATACCGACGATATGTATAAATTTGCAATAAAAATATGCATTTCTGATTAAGAACTGTTATTTTGAATTGATCGGCAGACATCCACAAGATGCGAGATGGTACGATTAATCATTTTGTCATCTATAAATCAAAGATGCTGTTAGTTAAGCTATGGCTTAGCGTACTGGGAAATATACTAATATAAAAACTCAAAATTAACGAAGAAAACTTCATGTAACGGTATAAAATTAAATGAAATTATTAGATCGTGAAGTGATTCATGATACGATCTGATATTTCAATCATATAAGATTTAACAGATAAATTATAATAAAAACACTGAAAAATACACTTATAATTGATAGAACAAAAAAATAAGTTATAATTCAAAGTTTATTGAATACTTTGAATAAAGTAGACTTCCACTGTTAACTAGACTAAAAAAGTCTAGAATAATTCTCGATAGAATTAATCGTATCGTGTATTATTATTAGAAGTTAGTCAAAGAATAAATGTGAAAGAATCCTCCTAAGTCGCATTCCTAGTAGATCTCTTAACAGATTATCGTTTTTCGGTCAATCATTTTAATTCCTTAATTTCATTATCCTCTTTTGGTTTTCCTACTATCTTTTGTTCTCATATTTCCAATTAATCTTCAAGGATTATGTTTAACGGACAATATATGTATTTGTTGTGAATATTTTTGGTATGGTCACTCTCCAATCAGCAACATTTTCTGATTCCTCTTAGTAACCGTATGTTCCAATCATATTCAACATAATAAGTTGGAATAAGTTCATGGTATTCGTACTGAACACGCTATTTACTCCAAGTCTGACAATTACACTGTCTGTTGCGCGTTTCTATAACCAAGAAATCGTCTTCAGAGCTTACCTTCAGTCTTCTTACCTCGTTGAGCATTTTCGATATTGACCGATTGATTGAAGGCTCATAAAAATTTATCTTACGTAGTATTTACAGTATATACATTAATCAGTACTCTACTTACAGACTTAATAATCTCTTTTCCAACGAATTTAATTGATTAATGAAAAAGCTTTTTCTTCTTTTACTTTGAAGTCGCATTTATATAGATGAATTTATTTTTATTGCAATTTTAATTAGAAATATTGGTGGAAATGTACAGTTTTACGAAAACGAATTAGCTGAAGAAGATGAATCATTCAGAAACGCAGTTCTGAGAAGATATTAAAAGATAATAAGCATTCTATCAAAATGCTTCATCAATCATCATTCGGTATGTTACTCCGTCTACGAAACTAAAAAAAGGTAGTCTAACAATAGTTCTACTTGTTCAGTAACGCATTCCTTTTCTTTAAACACGTGTTTAACTTTTCTTATATTATCTGTAATTAGTATCACGTATAAATAGAATATATAAATGATATTTTTAAGTAAATATGAACTAACACCAAACCTGTGCGAGAAAATAATCATGATATTTCAAAGTAAAAGAACACTTTCAAATTGGGCATGATAATAAAAGAGAAAATATATAGTACAAATCTGGATAGAGAATTCGAGCTATAATTTCATACTTTTTTTTTCGTTTTAAGAGAAATATTGACTATAGTTTGAATTTTTTTTAATACGGTTGTTATACAGATAAATCAAATAACAATAATTTTCTGTTTCTGAATGTTTCCAACATTTTCAAACATTTATTCAACGTTTCTATAAAAACATAATAATACATAAAAGAGAGATACAACTTGAAATGTATCAGCAAAGATGTTCAATTAAGAATGAATTACTATAGAAATTTCTCTTGTTTTCTCTATTCGCAATCTAAGCCCAAGTAGAGCAAAGAATTAAAAGTTATGAAAACATAAGGGGAATGGATATGAAGGTAAATCAAACTGGTCATTCTCCTCTTCTTATATATATTTAGGGGAGACATTTCACTGCAATCTATTGTATCGCCTTTAATGAAGCACTCAGCATAGTTTTTTAACCACCACCTTTCGGAAGACTTCCTTGAAAACATATTTAAGAAAAAAAAACGCGTTAAAACGTTTTTTAAGCTGTCCAAAAGTGATTAACAGTGTATCTAATCACTCCATGTTTTTGTAAAAAATTTTCCTCTTCTCTCTTTTCCTGTAACTTTCTTTGGAATTAGGAAAGATAGATATCGATAATATTTGTTTACACAAATCGAAAAGTAAATTTATAAATGAATCTGAAATAATTTTAATGATAAAATAGTGCAAACCCTTAAGTAATAATATTTCATTACAAGATACCAAATTTAAGTGGGCGGAGCCGTTACAAAAGAAATAGCTGCCCTCACAATTTCAAATCCAAATCAAAACATATTAAACCATTTAATGGTGATTTGATTCGGATAAATGGATATCATAAATTAATAGTGTCCAATAGAAATGTAAAAGACACTGAATTGAATGCCCATATGATAGAAATCATACCCTGAAGATACTCGACTCAATACAGAATAGAGCAGTCGACTTATAGGCGATCCAGAGCTGACCAGAATCAGTTTAAAACATGAAAAAAGGTCGCCAACGTGACTTTGTTTTACCGATACTACCACGGTAAATGTCTGTGGATGCATCTAACAAGACATGTCTTTCCCGAACACTACAGTCTACAGAAGTTCAAAATCAATATCCACAGGCATCTCCACACGGCAGACACCGCTCGAATTATTCATTATTCATATAATTACATAAAAAAAATTCAAGAGGAATTTTGAAGCTTAGCAGTTCTTATGGTCGGTGATAAACTCAAATAAGTGGTTGCTAAAAATTCAGAACAGCCTCATTACAGTGTTTAACTTTTAGATCTGATATAAGTTGTTCAGTAGAAGCATTAATTGGAACCAATGCCAATCACATAAAGTATAAAACAAAGGATATAACCTACCCAACGAATAACTGTTAAGGACTTTCCGGAAGCTGTAATTTGGGTTCAGATAGATCACCTATCAGCTGATTGCTGATCCTAACCCACAACGAGATTTAGAATACAGTTTCCGAACGTCGCGTTAAATTTTCGGTGGAAATTTCATACTTTAAACATTGATCTACATGAACTTTTGATTTTTATATCTTATTATTTATCAAATTTATCAAATAAATAACTTAAATTTTGAAAAACAATAGACAAATGAAACAACTCGTCAGCTGATCGCATTTACACAACAGTTTACCAGAGTAACAGGATTGAGTTAATCCGATCATAGCACCCGAAAAGTTCCGTAGATAGTTTTCAGAAGTAATAGTACTACACTTGCTTAAAATTCAAAATAACTGTGAAATACGAATTAATAATGAAAGGCACATAAATACCATTGAAATCAACTACTAACTTTCCTTCTTTCAAAAATAGAAACAAGTGAATTTGTAATATTCAAACATTTTCTAAAACTTAATATTATGGAATTTGATCTCGACGAGCTTTTCAAAATCATCGAAGTATTAAGAAAACTAAAGCCTATTCAAGAAATTGTGAACATTTGGAATGAAGCCTATAATAAGAAGTATCCTTGAAATAATGGTCATTAACATAATTATGTATCTAATGATACAATTGTGATCCAAGATTTCAAGGTGCAATAGGAGAGAAACCACTGAAGATTTGAAAGAAAAAGAAAATTTAGGGAAAACCTAATCGAAATCCATACTTTTCGATAGTTAAGAAGGAAGGAGTTATGGATCCCAGTCTTCTACTAAGTATATATATTACATTCAATGACGGCCGTTTAAAACAGCCTGTGCCTAACTTAACCTAACATAACTGCATCAAATAATGCAATTCAATTCAATGTAATTCAAAATGCCGCAACAATTCCTCATGCAAAAACAAATAGGTAAATATGCAGGGAAGAGTGATTTTAGTATTATACTTTTTTACATTAAAACGACTGTTTCTATTATCTATTGATTATACGGGTATAAAACATATATGAAAACATTATCATTGAATATTTATTTAAATAATGAGTTATACTATTTTGTTACCAAATGATTATTAATAAGCAGCATTATATTAGGTGAGCTGATGTCTTCTAGATCTAAAATAATTTCATTCGGGTTCTGGGTATATCTGAACAGCCACAACGCGTTCTGGCAAACGCAAGGAGCACAGAACGCATTGTGGCTGTTTCAAACGGCCACTGGCCGTTTTCGGTTTTTGAGCGTAGCATATATATTTATAGTCAGATGTAAAGAAGAATGCTACCGTTATTTTACCTAAATTACATGAAAAAAATTAAGCTAAAATTAGTTGGAGTACTGTAACAAGCAGATTAAATAAATTGAGACTTTTTTAAACTTGTTGATATGGAGGAAGACAGACATCAGTAAGGAGTGTACAGTGTACTCAAAACATCTTGATAATGGAAGATTGAACATTAGAAGTGCTTTTTTTTTAAAACAAAACCAAATTAATTTGCTTAGAAATTACGGTAGATGATACGTTGGATTACCAAAAAAGGTACAAGATACGTTTCACGGTATCAAACACCAACTGTGAAACACGGTATATTTTAAAGCGCATTTTATTGGAAAGGCGTACCATGAACACTAGTAATTATAGAGATATTAAATTGGTTGTAATACTACCTTATGTTTAATGCTTGTGTAAATTATATATATTTTCAATTTATATATTTATTGAACACATAAAGTGTTTGGCCTAATATTAATCAACAATCAAGAATGTTTATTTTTATTGTTAATATTTATACATAGTTACATATAATTGTTTACTTACATAATTTATTTTAATTTATCTTTGGTAATATAATTTTGCACTCAACCTGTACATGTAGGTCTGATTGAAATATTTTAATTTGAGATCATTCCTGGTTCATCTCCAATAGTTTTAAACTGTTAAATCATTAGATAGGAATAAATACTTTTAAAAAGAAAAACAAAATTACGGAAATATCGTAGTGCCACAATTGCAGTAATAACTTTTAGAAATGCTAATTACAAGCATATTTTTGGATTATAATAAATAGTTTAATGCATATAGCACAAAATCTGAGGATTATTCCAGATTAAGCAGATAAAAATCCAACCAAAACAATTGGTTTCTCTAAGTAATGCAAAACAGGCAGATATCTACTCAAATTAATTATTCAGTCAATTTTCTAAAAAATATTACTAAAGGAAATTGTTAGTTCGAAATAGTAACAAGCATCAGCATCAATAATGACAACGAAGAATCCAACCCACTCAATACCCTTTCTAATTAGAGCCACGTTTAAGACTTTTTGTTCATATAAAAACTTGAGTGACACTTGATACAGAAATTAATATCGGTGACATTTCATTAATGTTGATGGGCATGGGTTTAAGTACATTTAATTATTAGATTAATGATTTGGGAAATTTTAAACTACGTTATGAACGCAACAGAATTGTGCTTCATTGTTCTATTAATTTATTCAAAGACATTCATCAAAATGACCGCACACATATTTACATTCTGATCTGTGTAACACGAAAAGATGTATTGAGGATAAAAGCAATTAAAGTATCATTAATAATATTAGTTTGTTTCCACACAGCATTACATGGAATTAATTAATTTATAGACATATCAATGCGATAAATTTACAAACGTCTCATTCTCATTTATGGTATTCGATTTTATGTTGATTTATGGATGTGTGAAATAAACTATGTTTCGCTAAGAGTAGAGTATAAGTTTAAGTTTAAAAAAATCATTTTCTGTGATAGGATTTGAATTGAAAATGGGAATTTACGAGTTCCCTAACCAATCCAGCAAACTTATTAAAGTTTGATCTATTGGTTGCTTCTTTCAAGTTTTGTAGGAAGGTATTATCCTTAAGCTCACTTTTAATTTCTTTTATTCTCACATTATCACTATTAGAAAGCCAAATTTTTATTTGAAAAACACGAATCTCAACATAATTTGTGTGTGGATAAAATAGATGCGATATTGATTCCATATTCTTCCTACCTTTTCATACACCTGATCAAAATTTTTCCGTACTAAATACCTAAAAAAGTCATGTTTATATCTAGTGACCTAATCACCCTTAAATCATGGTGCGATTCTAATCTCTGTCTCAACGTTTCTAAAGTTTTTTCATATCAAAATACATTGTAGCCTTTTAATATTTAACACTACTACTGACGTCTTGAATCTGTAAAATTTTCAGGGCTTGTTGTGTACAATCCCTGGAAAGGGTATTACATATTGCCGCCTTGTCTAAAAAATTAAGTTCCTCCTGTTTTGCGCTGAGATCAGTTTCAAAAAAACCGAACTTATCCATCTTGTTAACAGTCTATTATGCCCTTATTGAGTCGCGTCCTCCTGGGGAACGTGTGGTGCGTCTCAAGTTGAGCGAATCTTCAAACTACAAAAGAGAGCTGTTACAGGGATTTCTCAAATTTCTCTCAGGGAATTCTCACTACAGGGACTTCTTTAAACGATTAAAAATTCTGACTCTTCCTTAATAATCTTTGAATCCGTTTGTCTAATTAGTAAGCAGGCTTCTCCAATTTTAGAAAGGACGTTTCACGGCCATCCACTTAGAAACGCGGAGCACGACCTGTACCTACTTACTCCACGTTCAGAATTACTTGAGAGCTCAATATTTTACAATCCCAAAAATATGCACAATCAATTGCCAATTGAAATCAAATCGATATCATCTTTTCCCACATTCCACTTGTATTCTAATAATAATATTTATTTCCGGGTATGCTGCATAATTTAACTATAGACTTATATACTAATTATTACCTATTACTATCACCTATAATTTTGTTTTTTTTTCTGTATATTGAAATTTTATTATTTGTTTTATTGTTATTTACTTATTTTTATGTTGGTTTTTTAGTTTTTACAAGCTTTTGCCTCGAAATTATAACCATTTTTTGATAATAAAGCATTTCTCTCTCTTCTCTCTCAAAGTTTTATATATTCCAAATAATAAAATAATAGTTTGAAAAGTTTTAATATATACATATATATAATAGATATGTTGACAATATATTCTACCTTAATTTCTATAAACTGACAAATTCATCCAAAATTTTTGAAATGCAATATTGTTGAATTGCCCCAATTCTTCATTGTCAGGAAAAAAGCAATTTCACTGACAATTCGATAAATATCTGATAGCTCTTGCAACAGTGTAAACAGGAGCGTAGCTATGATGCTTGCTAGTCAATCCCGCATTTGCTGAACGACAATCGTTGAGTAACCACCTGACCAATTTATTTCTGGGAACCAAACAAGGTCTTTTGACATCGATATAACCTGTAAAATATGCCACTTTCGAATGTGCCATTCTTATGTACAATAAAATTTTTCGTAATATAACCGCTAAGGACTCTCCAAGAGGCATGACTTGTAAACCCTGGGTTACGTCAATTAACTTCTTCACGGCGTCAAACGTCGATGGGGTGGGTGTACGTAGCTTAACGTCTTCACATCGTATATATTTTTTTGACTTGTTCGATGACAATCCAACCAACAATAACTTTTAATGGGTGGGTTTTACAATGTCTGAACGGTCACGTGATTCGTATAATCATAGAAAAATCCGTTCTCGCTAAGTTTGTGGTTAGCCGCGATAATTCGCGAATAGTGTCTTACTTAATACTCCCGGACTATTAGATCCAGCAACTATGTAGTCTTGACAGTTTATTTCCACTTCTTCAGTATTATAATTTTTGAAGAATAGATTCACTATATTGAAAAGTGAGAAAGACAGTAAACGGCTCTGCAAAACAACTCGAATAATTTGCATTCAGAATTATTTAGGAAAACTGGTAGTAGTAATAAAATATTCTGAGTAGTGGTGATAGTAAAAATAGATAACAATATGTAAATATGAGAAAATGGTTTCTGCGTATACCTAAATAAAGTAAAAATCCTTACTTTACTGCGATGTTCATAAACGCGTTGGCGTGTTGTATCACATACATCTTGTAGACCGTTGTTATCCTAAGTATACATTAAAGCTATGAAATGTTCATTTTGTCCGGAGGTCATCGAATTATATCAAAGTAGGATCTGTTATCTGAAACGCCCAGCAGAAATTATAATGCCGCGTATGACGCTTCGAGCATCCATCTCTGCTATATCGTGTAATGAGGGTGGTTCGGCGATCTTCCGTGTTTCCACTGACGTACAGTTTCATTATTCATGGCTTCATAGATTGTCTTCCGAACAAGTGGCGTACAAATCAAATTTTGATATTTACGTAATTTTCAATATTATTTATTATTTAGATTTCTTCATAATTGATTTAACAGGCTGAACTTTTTCATACAGCATCCTGTGCTATTACTGCATTGATTTTCGTTTAGTAGAATAAAGAAACACCACCATTTTTTCATAATAAATAATAAAATCTGATGTCAAATTAGAAATTGGAGACTTTAATGCCAAGAAAATCATCAGAAAAGCGTTATTTGAGTTATAAAATGGTTAAGTGGCGATAAACTTTGCAGTTGAGGGTCATGAGTAATTAAGTACTCCATAAAGAAGCCTAGATCTCTCTAGATGACGTAAGAAAAAACCAAACAGATCGTGTACTAGTGGAAAGAAAGCATTCAAAATTAATAACAAAGCAGCGGACGCGGACTCACGGAGAAATTTGAATAATCATTGACCACAAATCTAAGAAACAAACAAACATGTAAGGATATCGAGATAGTGTGGACAGAGATAAAGAAAAGAATCAAGGATGTGACTCAGCAAGAACTAGAAAGATTGGAGAGGAGTACAAGAAAAGGATGGTTTGAGTAAGACAGCAAAAGGGCATTAAAAGGAAGAAACCAAGCAAGTAACATAATCTTGAAAGACCCAAAGGCCGAATTAAAACACAAGTATGCACAAGAAAGAAAAAAGGCAAAGAGAATGTGCATAGAGAGAAAACGAAAACATTTGGGGGACAAACAAACTGAAAATAAAATTGGAAAATATTATACAAACGAATATATTAGAAATTTTTATCAAGAGACAAAAAGAGGTCAGATACCAAACCCGACAGGACAGAAATCTTACAGAGACAAAGACGGCAAGAGCAAGGGGACAAAAAAAGTAAATTTGACACGTGGAGAGAGAATATTTCAATTAATTGTTGAATGATGAAACAGAAGGAAACGAGAAAGATGAGTTTGAAGAAGAGAAGACAGTGAATGAACCAGTGCCGGTAGGAATGGGTTTCCAATAGAGTTTCTAAAGTATGATTGTGGTAAGTCCTTGAGGAAGCGAATATATGATTTGATTAGAAACATTTGGGAACAAAGCAGATGCCAAACCAATGGAATAAGGCAATAATTTAAGCACTACATAATAAGGTGGATGTGAAACACTGCGTAAATTATAGGGGTATCCCTTTGTTGGATATCGTATAGTGATAGTTGAAATTATGAGGAATAGATAGGCAAATACTTAGCTGAACATGTGGGTGAGTTCTAGGGAGGTTTGAAGAAGGGGAAGGCAACTAGTTATGAAATTTTCATTGTACTAGCAATCCAGAACAATAGCTATGACCGATGATTTTAAACCTGAAGCTCCTCTTTGTGGATTTCAAGAAAGCGTTTGATTCAAGTAGAAAACATTTCCAAGCACTAGCATTACTCGGAATACTTAAGAAAATGCTTTAGTTGATAAAAATGGCACTGAATAACACCAATAATGAAGAAGTTGTCGAAGGAAACCTATCGCAAAATTTTGAAACAATTAGAGTTGAAATTATGTGAATAGAGTATTAAGATATCCCTTTATTGCCTTTTTTTCGGTTATACGGATATGTATTTGAAATTTTTATGTTTAGTCTACATGTTTCAAAAATCACTTATTTATCGAAAGATTGCATTCTTTATAGGTAGTTATTCGTGAGGTTAGTAAACATCATACAACATTGTTATTTGGTTCCCAATAAAACAAGACTGTGAAAGTAGAGGGAATTTATATATAAAATAGTAGACTTGTCTATTTGGGCTTAAGCGAGTTCATGCAATTCAGACAGAGCAAATCTAGATTAGTAATATTCATTATAAACCGAAAAACATATTCAAAAAATCATTGGGTGGAATAGAACAAAATAAAAATATGATATGAGGGATAAAATCTTAGGAAGAAATAGTCAATTACAAAATTCTAACACAAAATAACCGTAGGTCATTCTTGATTAGATTATGATAAGATAGAATGAGAAATCTGGATATCTAGGAAGATCTAGGAATTCGGGATATGGTAAGATGAGTTGAAAAACGTGAACGAGATTCGAAAGATGATGTCGAAAGAGTTCCAGTTCAAGAAGAGCTTAGGAGGACAAATGAATAGATGATATCAGAAACAAAAGCGTATTTTTTTGAACTTCCAAAATGTTATTTTTTAGATTGTTAGAAAAAAATCAAAACTAGCTGTGATGTTGAAACTTGGATCTAAATGGAGATTTTATTGGAACATAATATATATTCACAGTTAGGTTACTTTTTTTGAAAAGTAACTATTCCATCAACCTCACTCGTAGATCTAAAACAATAATAGGGCCACGTGGCCATCTTGATTTACACTTGAAGTACCTAAAAAAAAAGAATGTTCACTTCAGTTTCAAAAATCACCAACTATCAGGAGTGATTTCCTGATCTAAGAATGTAATTATTATGATTTATTTGATATTCTACAAACAAGTTAAAATGGTAAGTATCTAACGCAGTTTTTATATCTTATTGATCAAGAAGTAATCTCCAATACCACGCGGGGAAAAATTGACTAATAACAATATGGCCGCGGGCATTCTTTGATTTTCGGATTACCCATAATAAGGAAGACTCAACCACTATACTTACTAGTGGTGTAATGAAACGCTAAAATTTTGTCGAACATTTCTTCTAAATATCAAGCCATTGTCTTATAACCCAGGCCAAAATAAGGTATATTATCACGATGATAAGTATATTGAGAGATGTAAAAACCTTCTAATGTAATTTAGACCGTAAACACCGTTTTGAAGGCCATTTTGAGGCTTGTTGGAGGATTACGGCAATAATCTCGAGATCTAAAACAGTTGGAGAGTTAATACATGCGAGTTTAGAACATAGGGAAGTTCGGCCAAGGTATTTTGTATTTCTAATGACAATAAGAAAAGAAAAAGAAAGACTATGTAAACTTGACTTACCTTCCAAGATAGATTTCCACGCAATCGATACATTAATTTGATAATAAACTTCATAATTTCATCCTAATGCTAGAAGCTAATTCTATTGATTAGTTTTTCTTAATTTACTTGATGAAATTACTGTTTAACGTACGCCGATGAATACAAGCTGTTATGTATTAACAGCTTTAGGTGAGATGATAAGTTCGATCATAATTTCGTAATTGTCGTTTTGTATTTTTATTATTATCACCATAGACAAAGTGGTAGTGTGAAAATGGAAATGATACGTTACAGAGTGAATTTATGCAAACACGTTGCCGATAGGATGCGGCCGATAAAACGTTGAAAGTTTTTAATCAATCAGATAGCAGCGAATGAAATTACTAATAAACTTCAGGTTGGGTGAGGATTGACAGGAATTTCCATTATATTAACATCGAAGTTATTGTCGTCAACAATTTTAAATCAGTTTTATGAAATAAATAAAAGCGTATAGTTGAATTTTATTTGAACATTTGATTAACCGTAATTTTAACTGATAATTGAAGATTATGTCAATTGATATGTATGTATGTCACATTTATTCTATCAATTCATAAAGGGAATATTGACAATTTTCAGATACTTGTCAGATATCATACCCCACCTCTAAAAGCTTCAAGTAGGCCATATTTAGTTGAGTAATGTTTTTCGTTTTCTTCAAAATAGGTACCTACAGGTATTAATGTTCAATTTATATCGCTTAAAGTGGAATGAAAACAGAATCGAAGAGAAATTGAGAGCAGCAAGCGTTTATACTATAATATAAACAATAATAAAGAAAACGACACTAAACCAAGAATGAATACGGAAAATATTGAGATAATTGAGAGTTCTGGGCAATATGCTCGCCAAAGAAACAATGACTGATAGAAATTTCACGGAAACTACCGGATAGATGTGAGAAGTACTATATGACAATCCCTTCTAATTTCTCTTATTAATATTATTTTAGCCTCAATAATAGTATTATAAGAGAATAATTTTCCCATTCGTTCTTGAAGGACAGTTGAAAGTAATGTAAACACTAAAAGGCATTATTTTATTCAAATCTCCTACTACCGGTCTTTGCCTATCCTATAGTTTGCTTAACACATATCAAATATAATTAAGACGATCTTCATTGATATTTATATTTTACAGAATATAATATAGATAATTATATAGTTAATAAAACTACAGTTTGTAATTGTTATAAATTTAAATTTTTGATATATTATTTCGGTGTACAATTTAGGCATCCTTTGTAACTATTTCAAAAAAATATCGTCGTCTATTTGATTACATTAGTTTTTCGGGATATTCCAAGGTTGTGAAGTGGAAGTAGAACATTGCTTTTTGACTTCCCTTTCCAATTTGTCCCACAATAACTCAATCGGGTTGAGGTCGGGCGACTGTGACGGACAAATCATAACTTTCAGTACTTTAATTATTTCAAATATATTTTGCACAGATTGCAAAAGAATGTTTGAGATCTTTCTCATATTAGAAAGCGCTGGCCAGACCGTACTACATTATCCTTTAATATTTTTAATAAACCTTTTTTTCAAAATCCCTTCAAATTTCACCAGATTTCCTATCGCCTTTCCTCCAAAAAACCCCCAAACCCTCACCGAGCCTGCACCGTGTTTTACGGTCGGAAATAAACATGGATCTAACATCCGTTCTTCCTTTGACTGGCCCAGAAGCACTCTTACCTTAGACTCAAATTTCTCAAACGTTGACTCCATAAAACTCACTCCCTCTCTTGCGTTCATTTTTTTTATATTTTTTAGACCACTGCCACTTCTTATTTTAATGTTAACATCCTAAAAGATATTTCTTTACTGCCACCCTCCCGAAAAGGCCAGCTTCTCTCAATCTCTTTCTCACTGTATTAGTACTCAAATAGAGATCTCTAGATTTATTGATCTAAGCTGCTATATCTGGGCCTGTGGTACGCTTACTATGGATGAACCATATTATTCCAGTGCTATAGGTAGCCAACTCGAGGTCCCGTTTTAGCGCCATCTCTTCATGAGGTACATGGAAACAACAGTTTCCTTTCTGTTTTTGGCAGCATAAATCAAAATTAAATCTTCCGTTCAGTTATTTTTCGAAGCAATTAAGTGGAGTTCTATCAACCAAAACGATCATGATCTGGATGAAATACACAAAATAAACATAAAGATAAATACATGTCCGTTCGTATATATTAGATATATTGAAAAATTCTTAGTCTACCATAGAACCAAACAAAATTTCAATGTCAAAATATTTTATTACTCAACATATTCTCCTTTTAATTGGATACACATTACAGGGAACCTGCAACGTCTCTAGACCCTTAAAAAATGTTTCTTCTTGCTCTGCAAACCAGACATCCACAGCTTTTATTACCTCCTTGTTGGAGGAAAAATTATGACCTCTTCAACTTTTTTTCAGTTGAGGAAAGAGATGATAGTCAGATGGAGCCAAATCTCGTGAATAAGGAGGGTGTTCTAGTAATTCAAACCCTAAATCACGAATTTTTTGCATGACAACATGAGATTTGTGAGCAGGAACGTTGTCCTGCAAAAACAAAACACCTTTGGATTGCTTTCCGCGTCTTTTCTCTTTAATTTTTTCCCGTAGAGTGGTCAGTAATGTCGAATAGTAGTCTACAGCTGTTGTTCTACCCTTATCCAAAAAATCAATCATGATTACTCCATGGCAATCCCAAAAAACTGAAGCAAGAACTTGTCCAGCAGATTTTTGGAAACGAAACTTCTTAGGTCTTGGAGAACCACAATTCCATCGATTGTTTCTTCATTTCTGGATCGTAGGATCGTAGAAATGTACTCAAGTCTCATTCATAGTAACAATTCGGTTTAAGAAGTCTACATCGTTTTCAAATCGAGCACAGATCGAACGCGATGCTTCTACCCTTGTACGCGTTTGACCAACATTCAAACATTTGGGGATCCATTTTACAGCAATTTTTCTCATGTCCAAATTGATGTGAACTATATGATGAACGCGTTCGTATGAAATATTCAGTGCTTCAGATATCCGTTTTAATCCAGTTCGACGGCCTGATAAAATAATGCCATGAGCTGCATAGATATTTTCGGGGACTGACATAGAAACTGGCCTTCCCGATCGGTCATCATGTTCAATGGAAAATTTTCCTCTTTTGAAACTTGAAGTCCAATTTTTCACGCTTGCATACGAAGGACCTTGATCACCAAGGGAATTAAGCATATCTTCGTAAATCTGCTTACCTCTTAACCCTTTCAAATGCAGGTACTTGATGATGGCTCAATACTCCATACTTTATTGCGTAACTCTGGTTTACTTTTTTGACGTCAAACTTTACACTTTAAGTAGAAACATAGGAATCATTTCACTATTCATGATTTTGTTAGTAATTCAATCTTGTTCTACTGTACCTTGAAGCAAAACATAAATCAGAAATCTTCAATCTCCTATGAAGCTTTCATTAACTCTAAATATCATCTTTCGCCGGCATCTTTATGTAGTGAAACAGAAATGTAGGTCAAATTTTCCTACCTGATTAAGATAAAATGTAACAACAGGAAACCTGCAGTTTGAAAGCAGATATTAACTGAAAAGTTCCATCACTTCTGTTTATTTTAGAATATCCTAGTTAGTAAAGACGTACAAGTGGCATATTCCAATCCATAGTTTCTTATTCACAATTTTTGAGACGAGTACTTTCTATTTATTCATAATTATCCCATAATTTATGGATTATTGAGAGAATATCGACGTTGTTAATTTACTGATATTCGACAAAATAATCATACTTTCAAAAGTTACGAGTATGTTTTATGGGTGAACAAATTAGTATGTTTTTCAAACTGATACTGATCTTTCCAAAGTCGTTAGTTTCGTTGATCTTCGGCAATAATTTTTGTGACTATGAGGATGGAAATTAACCGCAGTTACTGAAAGTTACATCGACAACAATATAAATAACAAATTGTTTAGATAGTTGTACATAAAGTATTATTGGGAGGATTTACACCACTCGCTAGACTTGTAGAGAAAAAGTCGCTTATTAAATAATATACTAATATCTACTGTTATTAATTTATGAATTATGTTTTCAATTACTTGTGAGCAGCTAATAGTATCTTGAGCAAAAAGTTTAATAACTTATTCGTATAACTCACTTCAATACATCCATAAGATTCTGGCTCTATTCTTTTGTACAAGACGATTGGCCAGAAACACAAAAAGAAATGATACTCCCATAAATAATTTAGTTCCACATGATCTGTTTACGGGTTTTTGAAACATTACAGGGAAATTTAGAATAAGCAAAAGTTATTGAAGAATTGTTCAAGGTAACCATCAAAGTTTGTGAATAATTTTTTCTCTATTTTCTCTAATTAAACATAAAGAGCAACTAATATAGAATGTGAACAAAAATGGTCACAAAACATTTTTAAAAACCTTATCAATAGGATAATGAGGCGTACTCATATATCAGATAAGATATAATGTAAATCCATCAATCATACGTAGTCTTTAAAATGACAACCAATTTCTTTAACAGCCCTCAAGCCTTAGTGCACTCAAAAAGGTCCATGCCATTTTCTGTCAAACCGATGCATTTCTCATGATAGTACTTGCCAAATTCTGATATAGTTTTGACTTTTATTTAATCCTTCTCATAAACATGCACCAACTAGCATCATTTTTTCTAGTATCATTTATTGTTTTGAGGGTTGACATCTTTTTATTAGCTTCTCTTTCATGTTCTTCTCAAACAGATCTTTGGAGACTGGAGTACTCTTGTAATTAATAGATTTTCTTCTAAACGTTGGTATTTTCTCATTAGCTTTCACATGTAGGTATAAGCTTTTGAAACGCTGTTCATTTTACTTGAGCTAATGGTGCATGGTATTCTTCATCTTCCGAATTAGAGCTACCGTAAACAATGGGGCAAAACCCTCCAGATTTTCTCTCTGTGGTATAAAAATAACAATTAACTTGTGAGTGAAAAATCTTAATTACTTATGCATCTCGATAAGATTTGAGAAAGATTTAAAATAAGTTGTCAAGTTACGCCTCAATCACAGCTGATATTGTGTGTAAGGAAAGAAACAAAAGTATAGTAATTGGTTCATGATATACGACGTGAAAAGTAAAAAAGAGCATGGAAGCAGAAAATTTTGGCGTATGATTATTTTTAAAAATGAAATATGAAAATCGCACTTACGATTTAGCCAGACGATTTTTTATTATCAGCCACTGCTATTGCTATAGTCGTAGATGAAGTATAGTAATCAACTTTTGGTAATTGTCACAGCTGCCTTGATAAATTTCACCGTGCAGCTCGTGCTGCAAACATCTTGTGCATGAGTTGTGACTTCACTATCATTCGTAAATAATGTACTAT
Organism: Diorhabda carinulata; assembly: GCF_026250575.1. Classification (NCBI taxonomy): domain Eukaryota; kingdom Metazoa; phylum Arthropoda; class Insecta; order Coleoptera; family Chrysomelidae; genus Diorhabda; species Diorhabda carinulata. Next base: position 24,415,315 of record NC_079462.1, on the reverse strand, counting down.
TATTTTCTTTAAAATTGGAATTGAATATTTCAATTAAAGTTATACTGATTAAATGTGCAAACCATTCTTCTAATTTCTTTGAATACTTTTTTATTCGTCGTAAATAAGTGCCAATTATTCAATTATTCCTCAATACATCGAAACGTATCGACAAGTTAAAATAACAATAGGAAGAATTATGAACGAAAAAATAAATAATATAAAGAGATTCATGAATGTAAGTTGAAAATACTAATGAAAACTGTAATAGGAATAAAAAAATGTCATATCTGTTTGATGCGTAAAGATTTTGAAAGTTGAGCGGAATAAAAACCTTTTTTCAACGTTAACCTCATAAAAAAATATCTAATAACACAGATCGTGTTCACTCACTTAATTTATTTCCATTTGAAAATCAAATGCATTTATCGCTTACTGTATATTCATCCAAATCGTTTCGTGATCTACGAAATGAAAATTTAAAGATACTCAGCATGTCCGGAATCAATAAATATTGTTTGGTAGTAACAGCGCGCCAAACAGCTGCTAGCCACAATAGTTTAATTTCGAGGTAGCCTATTAATTATAATTTGTCGAAAATTTTTTATACAATGCTTTGATCAATATTTTAATATGGCTAGATAGGAACATTCTTTAATTAGTAACAATAATGATTTATTCAACATTCAACAAAGTGAGTTTGAAATTAACTCGGACACAATAAATGGAACACCAAATTTGGATGTACATACCTCAGAAATACAATATTTCCTTTATTTTGTTAATCCTATTGAAAAAAGTTACAGATTATTCAGACAAGATATTAAATGAGGTTTTACTGTTTTTACTTGAGAGCTCAAAACGAACGCAATATATCATTCTAAGGGTTCCTGCTAGATACAACAAGCTATGAGAATGATGTTTGTAGGTATTATGATCTTTAACGAAAAAAAAATTGTGTTTGATAAATACTGTTTTGTGTACGTTACTGTATTTTCGAAAGTATAATCAGTCAATAAATTGTTGCTATAATTAGCTATTTGTTGTTCATTTTTGCATCAAATATTAGAAACACACCCAATAAACTTCTTACCCGTGATTATGTTTTATTGGCTTTTCGTTCATACTTAATAAAAATGTATTTAATTTTTTTCTTCGTTCCCATTTTTTCGTTTTCCACCTCACCTTGGGAATTGCTACTATCTTCTCCCAAATACTCGTTTATTGTTTCTTCGTTTTCTTCTTCCAACACATGTATGTCTTACTTTTACTATTACTATCTTCATCTGTAAGTGTCTATCCGGTCCGGAAGCTGGCGATTAGCATAGTCAATCTAACTTTGTTGACTACTTCTTTTTCTCATGCTGTCTTCTCATTGAAGGTTGGCGACCACATTTTCAAATGTTCTCTGTCCCTCGCAACATGAAACAATTCTCCGACGCTGAGATTAGTCCGTAATCTTATATTACAGAGCAAATATTTCTTTTTCTTGTTGTTGGCTAGTGCCCCAAATTATTCTGTGGTAGTTTGGACAAATTATTGCCTGAAGTTTTGTAACCAAGAGTTTCTTCTCTATAACTTTGTCTTATCGATTTTCATTCCTTGTTATGGAACAAAATTTTCCAATTTGCCTTTTTTGATGTTCTCTTGTTAAGTCTTTATAATAATGTACGGAATTGATAACCCTGTCCATCCATGATATTTTCTTTATGACAACAAATCTCAAAATATTTCAGTATTTTCATTGATTCTTCAGTCAATGTCCAAGATTCGACTTCTTATAATAAGACAGAAAACACATAACACATGCTTACGGTAGATTACGGCTTCTGAAAACACTTTAATGTAAGGTTCTTTAGCTTCCAATTTCACAAAATGATTCTATTGATGATATTGATATTTGTGCCTAGATATTTGTAGGTGTTCACTCATTGTATTCATTCTAAGCTGGTTTCAAGAGATATGAGTTTCAATAATTATCATGTAATTCGTTCGATTTACGTTGAAGTTGAGATAATACTGGTGGATAACTTCTAGTACCCGCATAATCAGATTCTGCAGACTACAGTGTGTCTATGAATATGAATGTGTTTTGTGCATTTCTCATATTGTTCAATTTTTACCGTTTATATTCCAATATTACAGCTCTCTAAAATAATTTCTATACCTTGTTCTGGTTGAAGGTTCCACTAATGGAAAGATTTATCACTGATTATGACAAACAATCTTTCATTCAATTATTTCTTCACTAACTTTTGTAGCCCGAATTTGCGAACTGCTTATACCAATTACAAATCTTGTTATCACATGGAGGATCAAAACCAAACGTAATGAAGAACACATTTCGTCTCTAAAGAGGATTAGGGTCCAAAAATTAGTATGTTAGCATCCTTCTTTTAGATGCAAAAACAATTTGATTAACCCTACACTGATATAACAATAAACGCAGATCAATATTGTAATATTTTGGAACAACTTGATGTGAAACTTTATTTTTCACATCAAGATGAAGTACCTTCTCACTCAATATTACTGTTTTCTAAAATAATTTCAATAACTTGTTCTGGTTGAAGGTTTTATTTCATCTGGGCCAATAGATCATAATGTTGATAGCTTTTCGTGTTTGACGTTGTCGAGCGCTTAGCTATAATCAATGAACTATACTTGGACTGAAAATGAGGCCTCTTTTGTACCCTGGGATTAACGGAATTGAAATTGGTTACGGGTTAGTTGGGCCTCAAACTTGTTATATATCCCGTGACCTTATAAGGATAATCATTCTTTGGTCGATCCAAATATGGATAAGTATATTCCTCAAAACTTTCCATATTTGATATCTGTTGCGTTTTCAGATATTGTAGTTTGGACAAATAACTTGAATACCATAAAGTAGGCAATGTGAATGTTGCTAGAATCGTTATTATCACTTAGTGTGGTATGTTTAGTAACTTATAGCCTTCAGTTAATGTGTTAATATGTAGTTTGTACCATTTGCAAGAAACCATTATTTTTGATTTGATTTTAATTATATTGTACGCAACTGTTGACGATCGTGTGAATAACGATTTAATAAACCCTGACGACGACCGACGTATCGAACCGCAAGAGCAAAATATCGCCCATAAATATCAATTTTCCTGATGGCAATCAACCGGGATCCTGCATCCTGACTGTTTATGATGTATTAGTTGTATCCAAAAATATTTAAAAGGCATGAGATTGCTCGCATCATTCCACTCAACGTTCGCATTATTATTTTTTATTTTTCTAAAATTATGATACATCCGTGTAGGATTATATTTTGAATATTTCCTCGTTTGGTGATTTATGATTTTTCCACAAATATGGCCGGAAATCGACTTTGGAAGTATATATTGCGTAGAAAGGGCGCTGCTATTTTATTTGCCTTGATAGGGAAACAAAATCGATAAAAGAGAGTTAACCATTTCGGTTTGACTCCTTCCTTTCTAAATTTGTGTGTACCCTAACTATTCATATAAAAAAAGTACCAAATAACGGGTGTATAGTGACATATCAAACGAAAGGGCTACTCAAGCAGTCTTTGTTGTTAAATGTCAGCAACAATCATCGTACAGCACAAAACAAGATTATGTATTGGCTCTTCCCGAACGTTGATCAATGAATTTCGAGTAGCAGGAACTGTTTCAATCCAGTTTCTCAATTCGAATATCCAACTGGAGAATGAACGTGATATCAATATAAAAGTATTAATTGCAGTTGGTTCACTAATAAAGAAAGGCGCGCGCACTTTCCTTCGATTTATGGAAACCAGTTCCATACATTATGAATATTTTTAAGTCCACTAATGGAAAGAACGATTTATCATTGAACATAACAGAAAATCTTTCATTCAATTATTTCTTCATCAACTTTTGCAGCCGATATTTGCAAACTGCTCATATTTATTCTAAATCTTGTTATCACATGGAGGATCGCAGCCAAACTTAACGAGGAACACACTTCGACTCCAAAGCGAGTAAGGATCCAAAAATAGACAACATGTTAGAATCCTTCTTTTGAGATGTGAAAAGAATTTGTGATTAATCCTATACTCATATAACAATAAACGCAGATCAATATTTTGGAACAACTTGATGCGAAACTTTATTTTTCACATTAAGATGAAGTACTTTCTCACTTAGCTTAACAAAACCATTGCAAAAATTTTCGTCAGGCTTGGCTTCCTTTGAATTCTTACTGTTCTATTATAAAAAATTCATGCGATACAATGTGACGAAGAGGAAATAGAAGCTGTGGAAGCGTAATTCGCTAGATACTCACTTTAGAGATTTTATCCATAAATAATTAGATCACTGAAACAATTGCATTGGATATCAGGGAGAGTACATTGAATATTAAAATCTCTTTCAAATCAAAAATGGTTTTCTCATCCAACGATGCGATTTACAATGCATGACGTGAATTAATGTTATAATTTAAAAATTTTTGATACGTCATTATATCATTCATTTCGTGAACATCTTATTTTCTTCTTCTTCAAATACGATAAGTCACAGAAAGTGGTTGACGCTACCATTCCTACGTCGATATTGAGGACTCTTTCTAAAATCTTTCAAGATATAATAGTTGTCGAGGTATGAAAAGAATCAATGTGATACGTATGATGCAGTAGAGATGACTCAATGTAAGTTACAGCTCGGGTATCTAATATTTTTTTCTTAACTTTATGTGCACTTAATATAATCATATTTCCATGAAATGAGATTGAAATATATGAATAGATAGTGTTGTTATAAAGTAACGCCTAGATTTTGTAAAATTACAATGTTCATTTAAACAAAAAAAATAAGAGCACTTCAAATAATCAAGCAATCAAAAAAATTGGTGAATATCTGAATAAACCTAATAACTTATGGATTAACAAAGCAGTCAATTAAATCAAAACTATTTTTCAAGAATGCGTGCATCGAGCGCACATGAGTCGAGCGCATGGTGGTTCGAGCGTACAGAATATACAGGAACTGCATCGAGCGTACAGATTATACAGGAGCTGCATCGAGCGTATATTTGCAGATATAAATACGATATCGTCAATCCCTGTATACAGCTTGAAATGTTTATTACCGTAAATAAAAGAAGAAAAATTATAAAAGAGTTGACAGCGGAGAAACAAAGAAACAAAATACGCAATTTTCTAATTATTTTGAACCTAATACCAAAAAAATTTGTTCAATATTTTATATAATATTGAACATTTACACATTTTGGAAAATCTTAAATGTCACTGAAGGATTTTCGGATTGTGCGTTAGATGCACGAAATATTTTCAAAATGTGCCTGTGCGCTCGATACACGTGCGTTCCTCCCCACCATTTGCAAAGCAATACGAACCGTTCAAGCTGAGTTCCGGAGGACAAGACCAAGGTAGAATTTTCGATCATCTGTGAAGTTATGTCTAATTCGTTCTATTTAGTCTTATAACTTGTCTTATCAAATCAAAAAATCCTGAAGGTGACCTATATCGCCTCTCAAATTTATCCACGTTTCCTCATCCACCTTCCTTCAAACTAGTTTTCCAAAACCTTCGGAAGCTGAGACCATAATGTTGTGGTTTACTATCTTATCATGAACAAATTATGGGATTCAAGTCTTCCCAGTACCGGAAGCACTACCTTACAAAAAGTTCCAAATATCGCTGTTACATTTCCACGAAAAAAATAAGCAGCAACGAAAATCCTCCTCTGGCAATTCCTACATAAACAATATTTTCTCACGGTGGATGGGTAGGTTTTTTCTAATCCAGTGAGTCAAATAGCACAATTGTGTCGATTTACTGTACCCCTTAAGCAATAAATAAATTTGAATTTTTATCACAATGCCACATGAACATTCGACAAAATTCCAAACGTCTCTCCGGATCATCTCCTGGGAGTCCGTGAACAAGATGAAATTTGCATAGGTTTAGACTGAATAATATTGTGTTGTGAGTCATGATCTGTTGAAGTTGCGTGCTGTCTTCCAATGACCACAAGATAACCTATCTTTGCATCGTCGTTTATACCTTGTTCTTCCTGGTTCAATAAATTTTGTAACAATTCTGCTTATTTTGCTTCTAGCAATTGGTAGTGCTTCGTTAAATGAAGCAGATGATTCTTCATGACAAGTCTATTGCCGTAACTCATAAACAATTGGAAAAATTGATAAAAGCTGATATTCTTAGTAGGTAACATTAATTTTTATTTCTTTTAATTTTGTAGTTTTATTTCATAATTTCAAAATCGTAAGTTTATTGTCTTCTTTATTAATTCTCTCAGTTTTTTCTTATGTGATGTGATTAAGCATTTTTTTTATCAAATGAACGTTGTCCGTTTTATAATTTTGTGCAAACTACATATATCAAACTGTATTCACATCAACAATCTTAAAGCAAAAGATCATTAAATTTTTTTTCTACTACTACTACAATTCTGTTTCGTTTTGTTGAACAATAACATCAAATATTTTCTTTAATATTGCTGAGAAAATCTTTCATAGTGACCGGAAGTAACAGCAATTTGGTGTCGGTTTACAAACTCATATATATAAGGGCAAAATATATACCAGATGGTCGTCATTAAAGAGGTACTCGTCTATATGTAATTCAGAGGAAATTAACAAAAAGAAAGGCGTGTCCATATCCTTCCTCGAATAATCGTCTTCGAAAAATGGATATAGGGTTTCAGTGTAATACAAATGATTGAACAACGTTAAAGCAGGTAATAGGATTTACATTATTTTCTTCTTAACAGTTTATAACACAATTTAATGTGTAAAACTTAACGGTAATGATTTATAGTAGTTTATAAACTATATATATATTGTTACAATTAAGTTTGCAAAACGGTTCCCTGGGCCAATCCTGTTCAGTTACTATGGAATCTTAGAAATCCGGCGGATTCACGCGTCGCTTTTCGAGCGACGTCTTTCTCATTTTGTATAAACGGTGGAACTCGTTTGATGTCTATTTGTATATAATTTTTTAGTAGCAGGGGGTTTTACAGTATTTCTACTACAGTCTATTTATGTATTTTTCTCGTTTATTTTTGTGCTAAATCTAGATAATTCTTTTGGGATACGTATATAAGTACATAAAAAAGCAGTTTGTTTAGTTTTAAATAAATTGTCGTAGTGAATAGAACGAATAAGTATTAGAAATCGCAAATAATATTTAAGTGATATTCATAAATAAATTATTATAAGATAAGTGTATTGTATCGTGTATGAATAAATTGAGAACATAAGAGACAGTGTTTATTAATTCACCCCATGAATAGAAAGAGAGTAAATAAATACGTAAAACGTTATGATATGAACATAGGATTTCCATTTTTATTGAATGTGAACTAATGATAAAAGTTAGTTAGTATAGCCTATTCCTAAATTTATCCTAATTTCTGATTATATTACAAAAATGTTTCCTAAAATTAATAGATTTGAATTCGTCTTTTTATGTCGAATATGATGGAAGTCTGATTTGCGAAATAAATCTACAATAGTCTATTGAAAGGTAGGCTAAATCATTGGAGATATTGAGATATTTATATGTAAGACAGTCAATAATTTTATGCCAGTGCATAAGCGCTGCAAGGTTGCAGAGCTCTCAAAGCGATTGAGTACTAAAAAATGATAATTACATGATTCAAATAATAACTAATACTACAACTACTTATCAGTAAAGAAAATTTTAAATACTTCTCACTTTAATATAGCTCAGTAAAATCGACCAGTTCAATAATCCAGTATTATTATTTATCTGGGATACACAATAGTGTCCTGTGTGCTGTTTTTATGACCGACAATGACTTACGTTAATGTTTTGGGGGTCTAAAACAGTAGCGTGAATTAACTGGATTAGTTCGTACATTCAGTATAATGCAATACATAATACGTTGGTTAGGTGCCGAAGAAATAGCTTTTTCGAATTTTTTCTTATATTATGTCTAAGAATCTAGAATATATTTCGCAATTGCATAATATTCGAAACAGGGATGCTATTTAATATGGCAATTTTAATTTCTAATACCTGGTAGAGAGACGAGCGATTGAAGCTTACATCAGAGCAAGATCAATCAAATTTGAGTGTTCACACAAAGTAAAAACGAGTTCAAGCAACATGTTATGTAGTATAAAGTTATCACCTGTATTTTTTTATATGAGACATCTGACTTAATATTGATCACGATTGAATTTACTCAAACATCATATATCTTTTGTGGGCTCACTTAAAAAAGCCCAAATTCGTTTCTGTTTTCAGTCATGTAATGTAAAAGGACTAAGTTAATTTGATTGACAAATACAATTCATCAAATGTAAAAATGATGACAAAAGAAATTTGGGAGATCCAAAATCGTTTTAGAATAAATATTGACCAGTATATCAACTCATAGACAAGACTAAAACCTTTAAAAATGATAAGAAGTTGAAGAAAATAGTGATAGGATGAGGCCCATTAGAAATGGAAGAGAATATTGAAGGTAAAATGATTTACAGGGGATCTGTACCTGAAATTTCACATTTTTAGAATATACAAATTGTAAAATTTTAATGAATATTTCGAGAAAATTTGTGATAGATATATATATTTCTATAAACACTTTCAAAAAGTAGAGATTTCAGAGAAAAAAAAAGCCTACCGAATTTTTTCGAAAAGATATTTTGACGTGAGAATTTTCAATTTAAAATAAGGGTACTTGTTAGATATGAGGTTGATGAATTTCGTAAAAAAATTAAATAAAAAAACTAAAAACTCCAGAGAAACTGTCTTTTACCATTAAAAATTATTTTCCCCTCACATTTTTCTTAATTCAAAAATTTTCTTACCTGGTCTGTATATACAAAAGGAGTTGTGTGCTAGAGATGATACATTACTAGTTATTAATTTCTGTATCGTATGAATGTTATTTTCAGAAATTCCATAGTGTATCGTATTAAGATAAAGACACCTCCAAATTGACTTAATTTCAAGAAATTCGTATTTGAAATTTCTCACGGTTAAATGAACGAATGGGCACCGTTATTTGAGATACCTAAAATCAAAACTTATATCCGGCACCAACTGCTTAGTATGAATTCTTAATTTATTTTTTATGAGAAGGGTTTGACTTTTCAGTGAAAAAATTACTTCACTGTGAAAAAATATTTTATTTTATCTTCTTTCAACTCTACCACAGTGTAACATTTTTTCGAACCTCTTTGAAAGTAGTCTCGGAATTTGCCCCAAAATAATCGTTTGACTTAGACAATTCTCCATTTGTCTGAAATTATTTTCCACTGAGTTCGGAAAAATATTATGCGCGGATGAAGTTAGATCAGGTGATTATGGTGGATACGTAATCGTAACACGGTGCGGCTAATTTTTCAGCAGTATTGATCTAATGAGAATTCGCAGTGTCTTGAAAGAAAAAAACTTTCTCTTAAAAAATGTCGTAAATTTTTGTTCATAATTATTCATAATCATTGTATTCATGACTTTATTAGCATAAATATTTTTTCAACAACTTTATTTAAAAACAAAAATGGAGCTTTTTTTAGGTTAACAGCTAACAGAATCGATATTGTTTACTTAAATCGCTTATGATGGAATATAGTTTAGAAAAAGAATAAAGCAACAATCTGATACTACATAACCTATATCACGAAATCATTTCCAGCTTTCGTGAGTACATGACACACTAGGAATGGTATGACTTCTTATCGCGAATAAAAACTAGTTTGGAATCATTTTTCTCAGTACTTTGTTAATCCAACGTATATACAATTGTCGACATTCGGAATTGTACTACCACGTCCATATAGGAGAACTAGTCCAATTTTAAAACGAGATATTTATAATTGAATAGAAGTCGCTAGCAAGAGCTTGCGCGCTGCTTTTTCATTCTGTCACTTGTGAAATTGTAACAATGATCATTGTTAGGAGCACTATTACCGCTTGTGGTTGTAGTCTCTATATTTGGTAAAATGTTTTAAAATGTTGAATCTTCAACCGAGAATAGGTCGGTTGAAGGAGATCGTTTGATCAGAGGCGTCGAATAAGCAGTAAAAGGTTAACAATCTATTGAAAACTGATATAAAAATGCTTTTATTAAAAAAGAGTATCCAATTTTTAAGAAAATGTAATAATGCTAGAATTATTTATACTAAATACCTGCTTAATATATGTCCAATATAATTTTTATCTACAACTTTATACGCTGGAATCGAATCAGTCATAATCAAATTTTAAAACATTAAAATTTCACGAATATATATACATATATTGACAATAAGCTCAACTCAAGCTATTATTATAATGATTATTAATAGCAAATGTATTCACTTATTTCAGGTAACATAAAAAAAGTAAGTAACTAAGTTTATGCCACCTACCACTTAATATTAACATGGACAATATCCAAATAAGATCCATGGGAAATCATTTTAAGCATCAACGGATTATTTACTCATAAATTGTGTACTTGGATTATTTATTAATAAATTACATTAGTTTCGAAAATTCCTAATGACTGAAGGCTCCAGCAACATATGTCGGTTTGTTTCTCAAAATCTCCCATAAAAGAAATTCAAAGGACAGATATATCGGGTTACCATTCTTCCTACTAGATCTCCTAAGAATTAGAAATACTCCCTTCGCTAAGAGTTTAGAATATTGATCATATAATCGATTTACTACAAACCTCCCCCAAATATGCAGTTTTGGGCATTGATTAGGGCCTTTACTACTCCAGCGTGAATTCTCATCTGCCCAAATCACAAATTTTCTTCCTGTACCACACCATTTAATATAAAATTGTATCAAGAAAATATAAATAATGGTTGATAACCTTTGTACTGAGTTTTCAAGGGGATGGATTTGATATGACATTCATGCTACTAGAAACACTATAATAAGAAGTGAAAAATTATGAAATAATCATTTATTGAATAACAATAAATTTTGAAATAATACATATATTATGAGATTTGATCAAACTCATGATAAAAATGGAGAATATCCAAATAAGATTAATGGGAAATCATTTAAACATCTACGAATTATTTGGTCATAATTATGTCCATGGGCTATTTATTAATAAGTTACATTAGTTTCGAAAATTCCAACCTCTCTAAAATTCAACACAGTTGCTTATGAAGGAGTTCCATCAAAAATTGTGTATTGTAACCGTTCAAGACTTTGTTGTTCACGTAAATCTATATCAAAATCGTGCTCATGTTCTCTTGACAAATCCATATTTCGACGGTGAATCATATGTACCATTATTCACTCAGTTATATCAACTACTCTACTGCAGTCAGAGCCTGCTACTTAAGGGTGGTGGAATTTAATATAACTCCTCTAATTTTTCGAAATATAAAAAAAGCCCTTGTATATCATTGTGCCTAATATCGTTCTCAGCTTATTTAAAATAAAAAATGAGTAAATATTTCTAAAATCTAAAATTACCGTCACAACTTGCTTTTATTTAGTAAGATGTTGTCTCATTCATTCATTTAAATAATTATGAGCGGGATTCAGAGTCTATGATATTGATAACTTATTTCCTATTCCTTTATTGCTCCTTTTTGTAATAATCAATTTCATTTCGGTCTTTTCAAATGATTTTTTGCCTTTTACTACACCCATGATACATAATGATGCCGTGGAAATTCTCAGATGTCTGAACGTTCATTTGTGTACTATTTGCGGCTATTTTATGTTAAAAGGAGTTGAGATGTAAAAATTCCTTTTCCTTTATCTGGAACTGATTGAATTTTCACAGGTGTTGAGATACAATATAATACCAATACTATTTTAATTTAACAAACATGAGTAGACTTTGAAAAAAAAATTGGTGAACAAAAGAGCGAATTTGTTAAATAAAGGGAAAATAAATTTACCCACATAATTGCAAGTGTTGGTCGATAAATATTTGCACGTGTTTAGTAGATATTGTGGGAAAAGCTTGTTTTATCATGGATGTAGGTAAAATAGAAGTGCATAATCAATTAACTGAGTATTTAAACTATATATGGTTTTCCAATTCTCAATATCGTTGTTATCAACTGCATATGTTCCATTATTAACTTTTTACCAAATTAGGAACAATTCGATCCGTGTATAAATTTTGCGAATTAAGGGCAATATGGTAACCCTATTTTCGACTTCTACTTCATGGTACAATTTTTGCCTATCAACAAAATTTTGCAAATTTCGAAACAAATGAAAGTCAACTAGAACGATTTCCAAGTTATTCAGTGGATGCATTGAATCTTCACATCCTACTAAATTTTTAGCGAAACATCTCAAAGTTTCATGTGGTCCACTGTTGCGATGGAACACAACTCATATTCTATGGAACAGTTTCTAATACATCATTTTAATTATCTCTTATAATCCATTGCTTGATACCTGAAAATAAAATTCGTGGACCAATAGTCATTGCAAACGGCTGTCAAAACTCGTAAAGAAAATTATTGAAAGGACACAGAAAACAACAGATTCATGGTAGGACAAATTTTAAACATCAAACTGGTAGAGAAATGAATGCAACTGGATCCCCAACAAAACAAATTCGCAGGATATATATTAAGATAAACAGACTACCCATGAAATAAGATATTGATAAACTGGAGACCGTGAAACCACAAGAGGAAGATCAAAAATTTGTTAGTCTATAGTTCTCTCAATATAGAGGAGCATGTAGAAAAGAATGGGATATCTATGTTTAAAAATGTACATACGAGGCTTAAAAGATTACATACAAACAGTACAACTTTTTGGGTCGTCCCTCCAGGTTTTGCAATCCTTTGTGTCACTTCACTTCCCTTCCTCAATTTGAATTTAATTGGTGTTTATCAATAACTTCGTGTGAATTTTCAATTGTTTCTAAAAATAGTATCAAATTGTACACGATTTTTTCAAATAAAATTTACCAATTTAAGCAAAGGTTATTTCTCATTTCACTGAAACGAAGATTTGTGTACAAGCAAAAAGAAAGTTCTTTCAAAACTTTTATCGACTATTATCTAGTTTTTTCGTGTTAGTATAAGAAGAAGTAGAGAACGTAGTTGTTGAGAAAACACTATCTAGTAGTGAATTTATGTTAACCTATGATTATTAGATACTGAATCATCAGAAAATGTTTTTCTTATGCCATGTATTGAAACAAGCAGTGAAGAAGTAAGAAAATGTTCCGGTTGGTGATACTACTACTATAGACGCCTTAATGGGATCATGTTATCGGGATCTGCAATGAAACATGGAACTTAAGAAATGAGTTTACATTAAGGATCTAAAAGAGTTTAGTGAAGATGAGATTATTCGCGAATGATGTAAATGTGTACCAAATTTGTTCCTAGAATTTGACTAATAAATAAAAAAAAGTTTGTTTCAGTTTGCATGGGACATTGTCACTACAAAAAGTAGTTCATAGCTACGACACTGGTGATCCAAAAATTCAGAAATTTCAATAAAAAACTTTATGAAGAACTGTTATTCTAAGTGGAAACAGTGCGATTGAAAATTGTTCCAGCTCTTAAATCCAAATATAACCTGGTGTACTGGAACTTCATTGAAGGATCTGTAAAGAAAGACTTGAATTAGCAGCTGATTCTTCATGAAGACAACATCCATGTCACAAGTTACTTCTTTCTCACAAGATTCAGTAACATGTGAAGAAATGAAAAGAGTGTTTGAATGGAAGCGATGTGTATCATCAATGACTTTTAGAAGACCATGATAAAGCACTCGAAAGACCTTCCAAAAGAATCGTATCTAGAAATACTTTCTCTTATGAATTTTATATTGAATTGAGTACATTGCTAGCCAGATTGTTTGAAATTTTATGTTACTAATATTTTACTGTGTTCATCTCGTGGAGATTATCACCACAAAATATTTTTAATCTTAGCTGAAGCTTTTTTGACTAATTAACTTTAAACGATTAAACCAACTGCATTTAAATTGATATATAGAAGATAACATAGGTCAAACTACACTGGTTAATTTATTAGTATTTTGAGAATCCATTTGAATTTTAACTTCTTTGCATATTCCTATTGTTCACATTTATTGCTTTTATATGAATTATATGCTCAAACAAACAACAAATTACCATACAATTGAATTATCGACATTCTATTAGATCCGATTTTGAAAATTGAATGTCAACCCAGAAGTAAAGTTTATTAAATTTAGTAAAATGTAAATGATACAATTAGTGCAATGTTCCATTTGTTTGGACAGGTCAACAAGCCGGCTATTTTGCATTCATCACAGGGGATATGTATTTTTATTAAACATTTTAATAACATGAACAATCGATAATAAAAGTATAGAAACATATTAAACATGTATCGAAAGCATTCCAGCTTGATTGATAACAGTTTTTAGATAATACATTAATTAATGTACAAATATGCAAAAAATGAATTTTTTTGGTTTGAATGAAGTTTTCCAATGAAAATATTTCTCACTTACTTGAAATATTATGTGATAGCATGAATAAATTATTTTTTTCAACATCTGAGCTCATTTTTTGCAAATTGTGTCCGATAGTTTTTTTGTTTCATCGGCTATTTTGTTACCAAGTTATCTAGTTTATTAATTCTAGCAATCGTTTCTATAGCTTTGTTCTACCAGACATTTCGTAACTATTTGTTCATGCACGAAACGGAAACAGTATCAAGCTCAAGTAATGAACAAAAAGTGTTACGTACCTGCAACAAATTGAACTTGTTCAGTACTAGCTCGAAAATGTTTTGAATAAATTGAAATGTACTGATCCGCGCATGGCAAATCGTATTTAAGATCGTGTATCGTGCTCTATCAGTTTGCTAAATATTTTTAAGATGGTGATAGATCATTTAGTCGATAGTGAAAGTGAAGGGTTCAGCGAAACTGATCAGAGCACACTGCTGGAACAAATCTTATTTTCCAACCGTACGTCAGCAGTTAATTTATGAATGGATTTTCCTATGTTTAAGATTCAATTTATAACTTCATTATGGAGTCATAATTATGTATAGCTCTTTGAAGAAGAAGTCTGAGTGATCATAATTTTGTTTATAATAAATATTCGTGGCTCTCAAATTTGGTATTTCATTAAACACAAATAATGTTTATTCAAAACGAATTTTCATTTTTAAAACATTTCAGAAAACGTGTCGGAATCCCTGAAGCTTCCTCTACTATATCACCCTAACCTGTAAAATACCGTTCTGCCTTAAATCACCACTTTAATAAAAAATCTGGAATTTTTCAATTACACCCTCAACCTAGCTGACTTCCCTAAGATCTACTGCCGTCACATTAAAATACAATTCACATATCATTTTTATTTTCGACTATAAAGTCCTATCTCGTTCTGGCAGTTTCGTGATTCGTTATTTGACAAGTATGACATTCAGCATTCATCAACAGTGGAAACTATACGATAAGGACAATTAATAAACTACAAGAATATATATTTCTGCCGTGATTTGTCTTTATCTTAGATATCTTCTCTTTGCCCGTTTAAAATAACCGGCAAAAATTTCATATTTTGATTAAAGACCGAAGCGTCAAATTTTTACCTGTTGAATTAAATTGATTTTCTGTGAAAATAAAGACAAATCATAAAATTAAAGGAAATAATATATATAGTAGCAGAAGAAGGTAACAATAATGTTAGTCGCTCCACAGGAATTAACAAATCAAGTTTTCTCAAAAAAAAAAATGTTATGAATTATTTACAGCTGTATTTGCAACCATTGAATTGCATTCTACTATATATGAAGACGAAGAAAGAGTGGAATACCTTTTCCTCAGATCTTATTTATTTATTACATATTTCTAACAGGAAATCCAAGACTTTACTAAAAGTTAAATCTTTTCTCAACCATTAACAGAACTGTTTTCGGCTGCTACCAACAAATTAAGAAGTAATAGTAAAATAATCCCCCTAAGAAGAGATTTGATCAAAGATGTAATCACCAAAAAGCCAAGGGCATCAAGGAATAAAACAGTTTATTTTGAAAAATCTCATTTTGTCGTCAATGTGATTTTGCTATTATAGGTAATTTTTTCTGGGAAATATAGTAAGAAGTCTGTTAATATAATTGTAGTTTAAGGCTCAGTTGCAGATCTGATGTGCTTACTGAATAATTAACAATAATCAATATCAGTATTGTTCTGGGCTGCTACCAACAAATTAATAAGAGGAGTTGTGATTTCTTCAGGGATTTTTATTCTTCGAAGAATTATCTAAAGCGACAAAAGTATATTGTTTTTCATTCTTGCTTCATCCAAACTTTATTCAGGCGATACACTTTTTTCTGAATAATGCACCATATCTTTCGTGGTCGATCTCTACTTCGTGTTCTAATTGGAGACTTATCCCATGGTATTTTTAGCAGTCTATCTATGTGTCATTCGACTCATATGCTGCTTTCACGTTTTCTGATGCTATGATATTATGATATGATATGATTATTCATTCCTAAAATTTTTATCGATTGGACAGGATGTCCCACTTTGATCCTACAATAACCTATTTCAAATTTAAATTATTATATTCTAATAGAAAATGCCTGATAGCATAATTGGTATGAGGTCCACATACAAAATTGTATAGCAGAAGAGGAAGGTAAATATTGATAGCTTATCATTTGGATTTTCAATATTTTATAATATGACGTCTACCAAATACGTATATATTTTGAAATTAATGGATATTTACTGTAATATGTGGAGTCTAAACCAAAAGATAAATTTTCTATTTGTAACCAGTTTATTTTCATCCAAGTTTTATACAAATAAGAAAGATTATTGCCTTCTTAATGTTTGAATTGCCTCATCATGTACTTGACGTTGAAATGACCTCAGATGACAGGAATTATTGGAGTGAATCGACATCTATCAACGTTAATAAACGTCATAGGACATCGATGAACATAAAATAGCAATAGATGTCAATTGGCTGATTTTGTGGGTGATTTTTTATTACATAAACCAATTATGAGAATTGTTTCTTGTTTCACTACAAATTAAAACTTCGTTTTGTGAATTAAGAATTTTGTTAATATTTACTCACTTTTTTACTTGTTTCTTCATACCTCAGTTGAAAATACGTAGTTTTGCCCCTAATAGCAGGGACTAAAGTTTAACATTCACTGAAATATTGAAGTTATATTTTGGAAAAGTTTAAGAAAAACACCAGTTTTTATTTTAGAGTGAAAGAGGCTAAACTAAAATATACAAAAAATTTCGAAAAGTTAACGTATCAGAATATTAAGTAACTTTGAGCCGAAATACAAACAATGAAAATATAATATTGATTCATTTTTGCTTTTAGGAGTGATTCACAGAAAAATAGTCTGAATAAATGAGGTTTTAATGTGCTTTATGACTAGTGCCAATTTGTTCAAGAGCATTGCTTTCAAAATATTTAATAAAGTCATCTACGGTGAACAAATGTATCATTCAAAATATATTGGTAATGTAATTATTGTTGTCAATACTATATCTGAACAATATATTAACAATTTCTGTGCTGACATCAATATTACACATTAAGACAAGTATTGAAGGGTGAGTATGTGAGACTGCAAATGTAGTTAACAGATTATAACACTATCCATCATTTACGGCACCACCCCGATTTTCCCCTCCTATAACTTAAATTCGGGGGATATCTAAACACAGAACCGATCAACTATTTTTTCCCTTGTGTCCAATATATCAAATTTCATCAAAACCATAACCTAAATTCACATTTTTCGTAGTCTGCGTAGCACGACGAATTAAATTTATTACACAATAAGGGTATAAATAATTGACCCATATGAAAATGGTATTGGACTTCCATTAAAATGAATCTATGAACCGAATAAAGCGTGCAAAGAACCGAAAAATATCTGCAAATAGTGTGTTTGGTCTTTATCGTATTTCAAACTAAAATTGACTTTCAAGTGTATCCGCTGAGGTTATCGTATTTTGAGAAGAATCTGGGTACATTATTGATGCGTTAATAGATTTGGACATTTGCAGTGATTAGTCAAATAATTTTAATTTCAATATTTCTTAGAAATGACTAAATATCTCACTTTGGTAAGTAATACACAGAAAACCTAACGAAATCCTCGTTGATATGTTTGTTACAGTTGTGTGCCAGAAATTCTAAACCAAGTATAAACAAGGAAGTTATGTTAGCGATTGGTGTTTTGAATCTTGCTTCATGCCAAAAAAAGATTTAATATACAATTTTCTACATAGTTTCCCAAATTTTGTGAGCACTTGTCAAATTATTGTAGTTTTTTTGTCACGTTCACAGTTTTAGGTAGGAAAAAACAACAACTCACAGTAATCCTCGGCGCTTACTCTATATTACGCAGCGCATTTTCTTAATGGTCTCCCAGTAAACATGGGCATTGATTGTTTGGATTTGTAGTAAAAAATCAATCAGCAAAATGCCTCTTTTTGTCTCAAAAAAATGGTGCACATGAGTTTTTGACGTATAAAGATTAGCTTAGGATTAATTAATTAACGGTGGGGATTAAATGTGCCTCCATTTCAATGATCGCCGTCAAGTTTTGGTCTGTCCTAAGATAAATTTCATCCCCTGTTACTATCGTAAAAAAATCATGATAGTCTTAATTGTAGCGTATCAAAAACTGAAGTGCACTGCTCATACGTTGTTTTTTGTGTTATTCAGTGAGAATTTTGGGTAGCCATATTTCCAAAATTTTTTGTAGGAACATTCTTATAAATTATTGTGTAATTTCTATAGTTGGAGCAATAAAAGCATTTCTTTAATTGCGAGAACCAGTAACTGAAGACGGGCGTCCACTACATTCTTCATCGTGCTTGATCACGTCCTTGTTTGGACATCTGACATCTTCTAAACATTGAATATATTGCATTTGATGCGTGAACCTCGCTGATTTGCTAATAAATTTTACTTGGTTTGAATTTCTTTGCATTTACAAATTGAATCAAAGATCTGATTTCACAATTTCAATTAAGGTTGGCATCATAAAGAACACATCCGTAGTATCGATCTAAAAATGGTATACATTTCTTGTTAGTGTTCCAATATCTTGGCAATAGAAAGTAACCGAAGAGAGCTAAATCGGACAGTTTGAACACAGATTGAAACTCCTTTCTTCAACAAATGCGATTATTTTGTGTTAACTCCGCTATAAGAGTCAGAAAATAAGTTTAATATCCTGTAGTTATCATTTTTTCCTTATTCGAAGTAATAGGTGAATGAATATTATATATTCCGAATCCTCAAACACTGTGGTGATGATCTCTCCTTAAATTCAGTTTTTGTTTTCTTGGAAGCACTTGCAACTTTAATATTAATTTAATTAAATGTTTCTTGCATGAAAACCAAAATTTATTTTTCCTTATCACATTACACATCTGCCTTATTGTTGCGAATTTTAATGACGTTTTTAATATTTCGAAGTCGATTTATTCAAAATTCGAATCTTTAGTACACCCCACAATAAAGAAACGGATGAAGAAATATTGGAATAGGGAGCTGGAAGACTTTGAAATTATAGTTGTTGGGGTGTCACGTTGTAAGTTTCCCGATTTACGTCAAGACAAGATGACGAGCTCAGTCGGGGGTCACCGCGGGGTTTTCGCCATAGTAGATTTGGCATTTCCGGTGTAGATATAAACGGTGTATGGGGAAACAGGGGCGTTTTTTCGACAGATTCAACACGATTTACAATAAATTTAAACATCTCATTAGTGTGAAGGACAAACATATTAACATAATAAGTATAAAACTTGACAACATAGCTTTCACAGAAGAAGGTTTGAATTGATTTTTCACCAACAATGAATTCGGAATTTCGGAGATTGATGTGTAAATAAACATCAAATAAAGTGTCAAAAAGTGTTAAAAATCTTAGCCCAAAAAATGACAAAACGGAAAAAAACCTACAAAAGGTGTTAACAGAGAAGAAAAAGAAACCATAGAAGAAGTTTTGGAAAGAAAAATAGACAAAGACACCGAAAGTTCCAATAGTAGAAGAAATAACACATATTTAGGAAGTGGAAGGTATTCTAGAGGATCTGATGATGGGAATCAAACAAATGAATGAAAACCAGCAAAAAAATAATGACAATATGGAAAAATTATAGAAGGGAACTATTGGAATGAAAAAGAATAATACGTAACCAATGGAAAGGGTGGATTTGTAAAAGGTATATACAAGTAATTCGAAGTAGAACTAATAAGATTAAGAGCAGCGAGAAAAATTGGAATATAACCGTGTAAGTGATGGAACCGGAAGATGAAATGAAGATATCAAAAAACAAATTAAGGCACATTAAAGATGGTATATAAATACAAGGGATCAGCGAAGAGCGGAAGAAAAAAGAGACAAGACAAAGAAGAAAAACGGAAATGGGCTACGAGGAACTAATTATAAAAGATTTGAAATAAACCAAGGAAGCAAATAATTTGGTAGAAGGCTCAGAGAAGAAATATTTTTGAAGAAAGTAGCTTTTATCGATGAAGGAACGCATAATATGGATAAAGACTAAGTGACGGAAAGGAATGTTGAATCTGAAAGAGCAAGTAAAGGGAGAAAAATGGATCAAGAAGAAATAAGAATAGAAACAGAGAATAAATATGAAAACTAGATCAATATATTCTTATTTATTATTGTTATTCTAATGATATTAACAACTTTCAACAATTCTTTAAGATGAACTTAGAATATTCATTGTAAAATACTGCAATAGATATATAATCGCATAAAGAAATATTCAGGGAATAATTTCAGGACCTTCATTACTTTTTTTCAGTAAACAAGTGCAAAAAGCGATAAATTTGAATCTATGGTTATTGAGTACTTATGTATTATTTTCAAAGTAAAATGTGAGAAGTGATAAAATGTGGGCTGACTCTCTCATTATTTTATTTTTTTATGTTCTTTTATTGTTAAGGTTGCAATGGGTGATTTATTTTAATGTCAGAGCTTCCGAAGATATAAGCTCTGTGAGTTTGTCGGGTTGGGTAATGCATGGGGTTACGTTTTTGTGATATCCAATTCAGCTTCCCAATTTCGTGGAATTTATAGAGTTTTTATTTCGTGGAAAAATAGCGTGCACAGCCCGCTAGGAAGTAGTTACCTTGAAATGGCGTATTGGTACAATTGATACCTTCACAATCATATCAAATTTGTCGAATTCTGTTCTAGGTATATAATATACTTTGTATATATTTGATATTTAGATGTGATCATTCACACTTCTTCACACAGATCTATAATAATAATCTCAAAGTTAAATGAAGTTAAATTGTGAGCTGAATATTCATTAATATTGTTTTTTCACTTTTTGAATATTTAATTTTCTCTCTAAATGTTTCAAAATATTTGTAAATAAGAATTGCATTCAGAATGTATTATATAAATGAGAATCCTAAAAGTATATTCACAAAAAACATCGTATTTAATCAAACAAACTACCATTTAACATTTAATAATGAACAAGCCCGTAAAGCAAACACAATATAGTTAACGCATCAAGTATAATACACCGCTTCTGCTAACTAATATGAATAAAACCAACTGAATCTGCATTACATTACGAAGGAGTGGTAATATTAATCAACAATCAATCTTCTGATATTGATTCGCGAACGTTGGAAGTTCGCAATTACTTTCAACCGGCACGTACGCGATCTATGAAGCGGTCGGCAAACAAAGTGCCAAATGCACTGTTTGATGATTTTGTCGTGGAGTGCATGGTGGACATTGTTATCTCGACGGGGCTTTGCATATCTATCCCGAGTCATAGTTGTATATCTGTTTATATTGGGAATGTTTGCTTTCTCTGTGTCATTATCCGTTCCCGGTTAATAACTTCAACTTTGGTCAATAAATTATCCAATAATTACACACATCGATGAGGTTAGTCAACAAGATTTTGATCTGCATTATCTGTTAATAGTACGGCAGCAGATGTTGGTCTTAACAATTTTTTGAGGTTTGATAAAAGAGTAACTTCTCAGAGGCTTATAACATTTTCGCTATGGGAAATAAATTGTTGTTTCCATCATATAAATTTAAAAAAATTATAAATTAAACATTATTAACATGGAAAAAGTCATGTGCGAGTCGTTCGATGTAAAGATTTGTAAGTAGTTTTTGAAATTGACCATGTGGACATAAATCGCTTTTTTGGATGAATAGTGTACAATGTAGAAAATTCTCCAAAATACCACTATGTATACAGAATTGCTGAGAATCGCCCACATTTTTCTAGAATAGTGACAAATTGCCGCTTGGAGAGAATCATGTAAAAAACTTCATTCAATATATAAATATCTACTGTCGAAATTTAAAAATGCTCTTCTGTATAATTTGTGAACGTCCAGAAACATCAGTTACTGTAACTACTAAAAATGTCACAAAATCTGTGAAGAAGCTATCTGCAATATGAGGGCACTATTGTTTAATGCAATGCTTACAAAAGTTCGATAGCCAAAAAAGACAAGAATGCATTCAAAATAATGTTCTTTCAAGAAAGAAAAACATTTTCCTTAACGATTTCGAAATATATTGTAATTGATAGGATTGAATTAAAATTTATGGCTCAAGGCGATTAATTATTTCATTCTGAAAAAGATGCGATCACTTCAATATAAAATAGAATGTGCCTTTTCAGTCGAAGACATTGGGGATCATTGCACAATGTTCGACTCACACCTATTTTCAAATGTATTCTTCATCATTTTCCATTCACCTACAAACTATATCCCATTAATTTAATCTTGCCACTTGATGTAGCTACTACTGAAAACTCTTATTTAAACATCAATCACATTTTTTGATGCAGTAATTATATAAAACGGACAGTCAAGAACTCGTAGATTTTATTGAAGAATAAAAAATCAATATCTCAGTATTATTATTCAAGAAATTCAGTGATTATTTATAATACCTTCCAAGCTATTTTGTTTATTTAGATCGATTACAAAATTATGAGATTTCACATAAAAAAATAAGCATGAGATTTTCTGATCACTCTTGAAACTTCTTTCATAGAAAATTATCAATCCATTCAAGATTCATAGAGGAATTCATTATCTTTCATAGTTAATTTAGCGAGGCAAATATGTTGGTCACTAAATGCAAAAGTTTTGTCCCAAAAATTAGTTTCCAACGGCAACTGGAGCCCGGTCCTTGGTACTTGATTGCGAAAGATTTTGGCTCTACGAAAATTAATGGTTTAAATAATTATAAAATTGGACAAATGAAACAAGCGGATTCTCCACAATTACAAGTAAACCATAAATATAATAATATTATTCCTCGAACTGTGGCTGCTTGTTATTTCTTGGATAACTACCTCGCAGAGTTCATGTGGCGGCAACGTCGTTTAGTTCTGGGCCACTACTCAAAATAAAGATGAACCAAAAAAATGATATTTTGTTATAGTACACTTTGCTTTGACTGTTTTATTTTATACCCTTTTCGACTACAAAATAATAATAGTCTGATTAATAGTTCTTTGATGTGATCATCAAATATTTAGATACCAAAGACTTGTTTACAGTTTTGAAGAGACTCGCGTATTGCTAAAAAAAGTCAAGTAACTCAGATTTTAGAGAAGGTTCTCAAACAATATTTCAACGAGTTAACATTATTTTTGGAACGTTTTGAATATGACACCTTCAATAAAATGCAATTCCAACTTTTCTTTCCATGAGAGTTTCTATTACTTTTCATTGATTAATTATTTAATGATATGTTCCATCTTAGGAACGAATTTTTTTCTGTTCTCCTAAGAGTTTGCGTCTCATTATATCGATCTAACAGTTGATTGACTCATAGTTCATAATTGCATGAACAAAATTTGGTAAGGTAATTTCCGAATACACGCTTACTTAAAGAAATGCTAAAAGGATGTTTGAATTGTCAATGTATTTTTGTACTCATATATTTTGGTTATTTATTGCTTAATTCAAAAATCCTCCAACTGGAAATTATACTGTATCGTATCACTTAATTGTGTGTATTGGTAGCAATAACATCAGCTCTCGCTAGTTGTCACATACCATCTAATAAAGAAACAATTTACATGAAAAGATAGAATAAATAGTGAAGAGACTAACAACAACGATATCAATTCAAAATGTTTTTCTTGTATCATTTTCTGTTGAAAATATTTTTTATTGTCAATAAAACGCCAGACGCATGTTAAGAGGATTCATAAAATGGTAATTTTATTTATTTGGAAATAGTTTTATTATACAATCCATCAGTATATCTATATAATGGTACGCCACTGATCAACGCAAGGAACATCTTCCCGAAGAGTCACTCCCTATTTTCGTGTCGATACTGTCTCGCCTTATTCTTTTTCAACGCGCCCTCTCAGGTTAATTCCCCAAGGATAACACCAAACGCTTGATAATGGTATATCTTTCTTCTGGAGATTTGTACTATTAAGATTTTTTTGCACTTTTCTTCGAAGGGAGGAACTTTTTTAAATGTCATCAGGATTGAACACGGTATAGCCTTGATAATGCTCAGGAAAACATTTAGATGCTAACGGGGGATTCGAGAGATTGTTTTAATAGCTTTGAGGAAAATTTCTAACTAAAAGAACTGCTTGAATTATTGAAAAGTTTGCAGATATATACTGTACTTAATTTAAATGATCCAACGATTTGAAAAAATTATAGGAGACAATGGATCGGGACCCTGAAAAGCTTGATAATATATACATGATGTCTGTTCACACGATTGTAATAAATAATTATGATTGGGCTCGATGTTTCAAAATTTCGTTTAGGTAAATAGATTTTCATACCAAAGTATAATTTTTGACAATCATAATCTTGTGGATACTATATATAGCAGTTCGTAGACTACCCTATACATGAATCAATTATCGCTCGTCGTAATACGATGTTTAAATTAGAATCAAACTGAATTTTCCATGATAAAGGTGCCTTTCAACATTGTGGGTAATATTTTTGGAACAAAGCGTTATCAGAATGTATTTGTTAACCAACTAAATTGAGTTATTATGTAATTTGAAACAAAATTATGAAACATGAATTATCTATTGTACCATTGAGAAGATTAGTGATAGGTTGCATACAAGTATTTTGATGAAAATTTCATTCATATATTTTCAAATCGATAAGTTTGTAAATAGAATGAAATGAATAATTTACAATGTAGATTCGATGCAAACTAAATGTTTACGATACTTACAACTCTAAAACTTCTTATGTTCAAACAATGAGCAAATGGTTGATAACAATATATAAATAAACCTGTAGGAAGATTTCCCATTGAAAATTTCCTTTTACTTAAAAAATATACTTTGATTGAGGGATAACTACATAACACACACTAAGGGTATCACATGAGAAATGTCTTCTAAGCCTTCTCTGGGTGTGGGTCTTACTAGATTTTGAGCCAATGCGTTGGGATGATGAGTTTCAATGCGGTGATCATACTCCTGGAAGAAGTGAGATATTTCTCTATGCAATGAATTTATGTTAAGGAGACAAGCAATAACGTAGTTGGGCACATTCCATGGAATGTTTACAAGAATTCTGAGTCAAGATGGGTTTTATTGATTGTTAGTTGAGATCTTCGACCTAGTAACCAATAAAATTTTCTGGGTTTTTGGCTCAACTGCTTTGTCTTGGATGAAATGTGTCCAAGTTGGTCGGTGGTATAGATGGATTCCGAGATGCCGGCCCTTTCCTGTTAGACTTAGGTAGGAAAAACAAATTTATTTTCATTCAATTTCATTCTAAAAGTTATTGAACATAGGAAAAAGTTTTCTACAATAGTTGAGACGCAATAGCTGGGCCCTAATGAGATGCATATGTTGCGGTAGTTACGTTAATTGTTGTGTCAAACAACTTCACTCCTCTGTAAAATGTCTGATATTATTGGATGTCAAATTTGGTTTTGAATTTTTACTTTGAAGGGTTTGTCTTGCAGGTAGGATTTTAGATTTCTCAAAATGATGCGGGATTAAGTCGAAATCTTTTCTTCTCTTTGACTGCTAGTGGATAATTGCAATACTCCAGGAATAATGAATAAAACTTTGTTCTAGTTACTGTCGTTTACATAAATCTCTTAGTAAAGCCATTATTATAATTATATATTGCTGAAAAAATGCGACTATAATGATTTTTATAGAAATATTACTTAGATTAGATTAGATGAGCTAGTGCGTAAGTTAGTGAATTTACCTCGCTTACACTTTGACCTATTGCTCTATTGTGTGCCCCGGAGTATTCAACAGTCAGTCAGCAACGACTTTGCAAAATGAGTTGTCTTGGGATATGTGGCTTACCTTCTCTAGCTTTGAAAAGTTGGAATATAAGTACCGTAGTGTAGGTGGATAGAGGATGGTTTAGCAATGAAACTGGAGTTCTATTGAATTCTTTGGAGGTCAATAAAAAATTAATTTCTTCAAAAACTCGAATGTTCCAATCAAAATTGAATTCTATTTTGCGACAATACGTGAACAAAGGAATATTCGAAATGTTTTAAGAAAAACGCAACAAGTCGAATGTATGCTAGATACATCTTTGCTCCTCCTCATATAGAGAAGTTACTACATATGTTGATATACATTAAATTTATTGAGAATAAATGTGATCGATATTTATACTGTGCTACTTAATCATTGTTGTCAAAACATTTTAAAATAATATCTTCAGTAAAATTATTTATAATAGATTGCATGCAACACGCATTAAATCGTGCTAAATCTTCTTATAAACTCGATGAAAATCTTATTTATACAAAAGCTTTTACCAATTATAAATTTATAAGTCCTTCATGCTGTAAGGGCAGGAGTCTAAGTAATAAATAATAAAAATGGATTATAATACCGTCATCTTTCTAAGTAAAATTTGAGAAAAGATTAGGAATAGTTTCATGAAATATGATTTAATACTTTATTATATGGAAATAATAGAAGAAACTTGGTAATTCTTCCAAACAAAAACATTCTAAAAGTGGTTTTTGAGTAACAGACTGACAATCCAATTCAAGAAATATTTCGGTATTTGTATGAGACCAAGAAAAGATAATAATAAAATAGATAATGTAATAACTTCTGCTAGAACAAAAAAAAATTGAAAAGAATATAACATTTGAGGAGAGAATAAAAAGCAATGAATGACCAGATATACAGATTGAGTATTAGAATACCGACTGACAAGAGAGAAGCATAGAAAAATGTATGTTAAATTGATTAAATATTGATATATTGAAACTAAAATGATTTTTTATTTCTTGGTAGCATATTCCTCAAACTAAATCCATTGTTCAGATTATATTTTCATTCTAGGCTTATATTGATATATCCATGTTTCATCTACTGAGACATCTCGACGATTGAATGCTTAATGCGAGCGAACTTTTGAACATGTTTAAGCAATCACGGCATTCGCCTTGTAAAAACTTTTCTATATGTAATCTTTTATATAAAATATTGCAAAACCGTTCGGTTGAAATAATCACTTAATTGGCCATATCACGTACTTTCATCATTAAGTACCTCGCCACTAAGTTTAACAATCATTTCTGTAGTTGTTTTAGTTATAAAATGAACTTTCGTTTAAGGGTGGAGAAAAGAATGTGGAATCTAAAGTATTATTGAAAAATATACATTTTATGAGCCTTTACATGTGCTTTCAACGTTTCCTTAATAAGGTCCCTTCCTTTTATTAGTTATTGTTTCCATTCATTACACAAGGTGTTTCAGAAAAAGATGATCCCGTCATTAGGATAGTTAGATAAAAGATATTTGGAGTTTTCTTAGTAAAAAAAATTTTATAATGTGTATCGTTTTCGGAATAATTTGATTTGAATATCATGAAGTAATAACTGATGCTGGTATGAAGTATTGATAAAGTTATTAATTGGTAAGCATTATGTGAGTTGAAAATTTTTTGTCGCGTAAATAAGAATCGATAAAACAGAAACATTTAAGAAAATTGGGACTGAGGACTTTTCTTGTAACGTTTCACAAAAGTCCAGTCTAATCAGTATAGAATCTTGTTTTTCAAAGTAAAATTAGTATTGACTCAGAGCTATCGGAGGCCTTAATATGAAACAAATAAAAATTTTAAGATTATGTATTGCGGTTCTGGGACTCGTACAAACCGTGTAACTAGCGTTCTCTATGAGAGTCAGATATAAAAACAAATTCATTGGATGTACCAGCTCCCAAAACAAATTTCAACACAATGCTGCCAGTAATTGTGGCAAAATTGAAAGAAATGTAAATATTTTTTTTCTTCAACTCCCTTTATCTTGAATACGGATGGCATTATTTTTCAGTTTCTTATCTATCCTAGAGACTCTGTATATGAACTGTATAAATGTTAAATTAGTTTCATCGCCCTAGTTGCAATAACTAAGGGCAACGAGTTCAGTTTTCTACATCTATACTTTTTGTTTTAAAACTTTCCCATCATTAATCGTTGGAATGTACCCCGATTTATGGCATACCTATAAACGCGAACGAAAGAAAATATGAAAACTTTTTTAATATGTATGAAGAATATATCTATTTGTGAGTCGCAGAACCAATATCAACAACTTTTATTTGGTTATTTGGTTATATAAAGATATTTCAGGATAAAGCGTTGCCGTTTGTTCGGTGGACGTGGAGTTGTTCGTTTCGAGGTTTTGAAATCTGAATTATTAATGTACACAATTAAAGACTAATATTGTAAAAATACTGCTTCATCTACCATACTCGCCTGAATCGCACCCTCGGATTTCCATTCATTGCTACATTTTTACATTTTGTTAGTGGTGAATTGGGTGGTACGCAACATGTCAGCTCAAGATATTTTACCCAAGTGATTTTGATCGATCCAACATTGAAAATTGGTTAACTGGATGGCCAAACGTTGTTGATAACTACGATGATTACATTATTAATTGAAAATTGATTCATTTGAATTCAAATGAAGACGACAGTTCTTTTCGGCCTCTCTTTGTAGTTGGCAAATTCAAGTTTCATATGAAATTGTAGTATTTTACAGTGACATAATTTAGAATCAGATCATAGTTGAAGAAGTTTTATAAAAACTGCTCGAAATATAATGTAAATCACTCAAAGGCTTAGTTTTTCCTCACATTCGCCTGTATTTCACAATTAACTTTAGGTATATCTTATCGCACCTTTCTCGCAATATTTACCAAAAGAATAATTCTGCAATTATTTAAATAGTCACGTCACATTCTCCTTTATTAATTAATTCATTCTCATTTCTCTGTCTGTCGCGGTTCTAATTTATTTGCACTTTTAAATGTGGACACGTCCCGACGATTCATTTGAGACGTGCCCGTGCGTATCTACGCAATTTTATAAATTATTGGAAAACCTGGAAAATTTAATCCTGATTCAGCTTTTTATTGAATATCGAGAGCAACTTAAATTGTAGCCCGTCCAGAGGCTTATCATAGCCATCATGAAAATGGTATTATTTAACATAAACCTAATACTTTCTTTGAATTATTTCACCATTTCAATCTAGAAGATTCTACAGAAAATAGATTATTCTCTTCGATTTTCAACGACTGGTCTCATCTAGAAGTCTACACCCCAAGGAAACTAGCAATCTTATAGAGTTCTGTGATAAAATTCACCTGAAAATTCTACAATAAAACATACATTGATTGGTCATAAACGTGTAAACAACTTCTTAAATTACTAGGTAAAAGCTAGATTACCGTCGACGCTTTTAACAAGTAGAACTACAACGGAAATAAAAAAAGACACTTTGCAATATTGAATTTCCAAGTTTTCTCAACTTTGGATGACCTCGATATAGCGGTCCAGTTACAAAAGATATTTATTATAGTGTGCTATTACGATCAAATTGGTAATTATTATCAAATATCAAAATTTCTTCTGGATTGAGCTAATTGATTGCAACTAGAATGAAAAGGGTGGAAAATATATGCATGGAAATTTATTTGGGCAACGAAAAGTGTCATTAATTTAGTTTGAAGACTGCGTATGAACTTTCAATTTTCAGAAAGAAACTTTTATCCTGATGATAATACTAATTTAACAGCTGAAAGCTAAGTAGAAATTCAAAAGATATTAAACAGCTATTCCACTAATATATTGGGCTCACCAATTTTAATTTTCCAATTTCACGCAACTAGGGAAAAGACCTGACCTCAATCATAACAAAAATTTTTGGAGCTCATCAGACAAGATATTTCAATAATTACCAAATATGACAGATATATGTATATAAGAAAATCAGAAAGTAGAAGTTATAAGGAAACCGGATCGTATGTACTTAGACAGAAATCGGGCAACTAGCGCCTTAGATGACCATCTCATTGTCATGCAGACTTTACAAGTCGTCAATCGGCTGTTCAGAGTCATCTGTAACGTAATTGTAAGTAGAAGAACATTAGGAAGATGGTTGAATGAAGTTAGGTTAAATTCTTATGAGCTAGCAAAGGTCGT
The DNA here is from genome assembly GCF_026250575.1 of Diorhabda carinulata. Taxonomy (NCBI): domain Eukaryota; kingdom Metazoa; phylum Arthropoda; class Insecta; order Coleoptera; family Chrysomelidae; genus Diorhabda; species Diorhabda carinulata. Next base: position 24,384,846 of record NC_079462.1, on the reverse strand, counting down.
TAAAGTCGATATAGTTCATGGTGTAACTATATTAGCTAGGAAGCAACCAAACTAGACAAATGAGCAAGGTTATGTTTTATTCGGTGGCGGAAGATATTTTTGTGTAACTTCCGTTGATGTGAGGAAGAGACATCGAGAGGAATGTTATCACCAAGCAAATTTCACAGAAACTGTGTCATAAGGTGGAGAGTCACTGATGGTGTGAGGTAACACTTGTTCGAGAACTGGCATGGAGCTATTGATCATCAATAATGGATCGTACAAAGATACGCAACAAAAATTTTAGAGCTCCATTTCCAAATATGATTACTCACGCTCCCATACTACTTTCTTGAGGTGCACGATCGTTTATGAATCCGATATAATATATTTTGGACTACCTGGGAAGAATGATTCACAGACATAGGAATGTATTGCTTAATAATGACAAAGAGCTCAAATTGGCCTTTGGGGAAGTGTGGGATAATTTACTCCAAGAACAGTTACTTAGAATGGATGGATCGTTTCCCTTACTTTCTATATTTATTGAAAAAGCATATCTTAGCTATAATAATTAATTGAAGTGTGCATTATAATTTATAACGTGAAAATGGATATTTCCAGTCTAAATACTTTTGGATTTTTTTCTATGCTTCACTAAATTAAATTAATACCGCGAAAAAGTATTTCACAGTAAACAATAACAGCATATGATGAAACTTTTTCGTACTTGAAAGTGTTTCCTGTTAATCTGAATATTCTCGGGTAGTGATTAAAATCAAATTCAATCTTTAGGGGATAACAGTCAAAATTTTTGGTATTATCCAAAACTTTGATTAATTACTTTCAATTGCAAAAGTTAATTCTACCTAGTTTGTTATCGTGTAGATAAACATATAGTTTTATCAACGAATAGAGGTAAATATCTGGGAAGATTGATGGAAATCGATAAATTTTCTGACTATGTAAAATGGAAATTTAGTTTATTCAACTGACATCTTGAATGAATAGAACAACAAAATTCATTTTCATATTTAGAAATGTTTCATTTCTGCTTTTAATTAATATTTTGTGATTTTTCAATTGATTGTTGACATTTACTTTCGAACATACCGTATACTATTAGCTTTAGACCAACACTCACCAATATACTCTGTGATGTGAATTTCGACATCCAAGTTATCGTCTTCGGAGACCGAAGGTAAAGTTTAACTGGTTTATTGAAAATAGCTTCAATAATTTCTACTTACTGAACGTTCACTTTCGAAATTCTCTTATTTACTTTTTCATTTAGACCTAGAGGTCTGTTAATTTGAAGATTGCGTTCAAATTATTTGTGAATAAATAAATGGATTGTTTGGATAGTTTTCCATATTCCCATATTAGTTCTTTTTTTCAAGGCTAGGGAAAAAGCCAGTTTTTTATGAGAATTTTCAACCTGCGCGTACAATTGTCTTTTTCTGTCTTTCTTATCCTACTATGAATATGTATTAATTTTTTCTTATGATTTTTTTTGACTATGGTTATTCATTTGACTAATCTTAACATATTCTAATTTTCTCTCAAATAGTGATATAGAACAAGTACAAAAGTAATGAGAATAGTTGTTTTAAGATTGAAATGAGAACCATGATGTTTTCTTTAGAGAATGGAAAGAAGCCAAACTTGGTTGCCACTTGAATTACAAGAGTTTCCAATATTTCCAGTAAAATATAATTTGACCCTAAATGTTCCGCCATTGGATGTCCATTTTAAACGTCATTGAAAAGCTCTGAAATGAAATATTTGAAAACCAGAAAATTTCCAAAGCGACCGAATCATTTCTAGATTCACATAAATATTTTTTTAAATGGGTCAAATAGCCGAGCAAAATTTCAGAATTTTTTCCATCCAATTCCATCGACCTCCCAATTGAGAGGAAATGGGAGGCATTAAGTTGATTAAAAGCAGGCTGCGAAAAGGTAGAAAGCTTTTTCAGATTGAAATGAGTTCAGAAATTCAATTTGCAAAAATTTCATTACAAGGAAATTAAATAGTTAAGATTTATAGAAGCTCATATACAGATAAATTATTTATTGTCTTTTTCACAAATAGGTATTTCAATAATTGTTATATATATTGTTATAATATATTGTTATAATATTGTTAGGAAGAGAGAACGCTTATTATGTGTTATACAATAATGGTCCCAGAAATACCAGGCCCAACTAAAAAAATTTATCTTCTTCTATATCTATTCACGGTTCCTAGCCATGTTTAATAAGTTCTATACCCTTTTTATAATGAAAATCGTCAAGTTCCTCAAAATAGTCATTAAATGCTGATATCACCTCATTGTTGGAAAATCTTTGACTACCGAGCCATTTTTTCAAGTCTTGAATCGAGGGGGCTAAATCGGGCGAATAGGGTGCATGAAGAAACAATTCAAACTATCATTCATTCATTTTGGCCATTGCAATAACGGTGGTGTGGAATGTGTAAGCTGGTGTATTATCTTGATGAAACAGCACTTTCTACTTAGCCAAATGCGACAGTTTTTGCTTAATTTCTTCACTCAAAAGTTGGAATAAGTTCGCATAATACTTGCCGTTGATAGTTTTTCTCCTTTTCCAAGATAGTCAATGAAAATTATCCCACGCGCATCACAAAAAACCGAAACCATGACCTTGCCTGAAGATGGAACGGTCTGCTTCGGAGCCGGTTCTCCTCTTTCAGTCCAAGTTTTGATAGACAACGTTTGTGAATTCGATTACTTGGAAGCAACACTGAGAAATGAAAATACATAACGGACTAAAATTAATAAAAGAATAGCGAAAGGCGGAAGACATAAAACTAGTTATAGAGGAAAGGAAGGGTTTGAGGAATATATTTGAAAAAATGAAGACAAATGAGGAGCTTTGGAAAAGAAGTACTAACAAACAACTGAAGAATATTTATAAATAACCAGTAACGAGTTTCATAAAGCTTAAAGTGTGAAATGGTTGGGGCATATTGAAAATTTACCAGAAAATAAATATGCTAGAAGGGTCATTGAACAAGGAGGAGGAAATAAAAGAAGAAGAGGTAGGCCAAATAAATGATGATTGTATGCAGTATTAGAAAATATTAGAGAGGTAGAATCAAAGTGCGAAACTCCAGGAAAGAAACCAGTGGGGGAGAATTGTAAAACCAGTTGAAAACCGATTAGACAAGTGTCGAAAATGAGGTAGTATCTAGAATGCAACTTTAGTTAGAGAAGCATATGTTACCCTGAAAGCATATTCATTAAATGTGTTGGAATTAAAAATAGCTTGACCTTATCCAGCTGATAGAATATGGAAGAAATCTTATTAAATTTGAATCTATGAAACATCCTGAACTGCCTTGAAGATACTCATTTAAAAAGTTGCCCTAACAATTCAGGAATTTTTTGAAATATTTACCCAATTATCTATTCAAGTAATGAATTTACTCTATGCGATACGTAACGAAAAAATTGGTTACATTATGTTGGTACATCTCAATAATAATTGCAAGCCCGCTTTTTTCATATGTTATGGGTGACGTGTTTATGCTTTTCATTCTATTGAAACCGCAGCAATTTTATCAAATTTTATTCTTTATATTTTATTACAGTTTACATTATCATGAAGTTTATCCAATATTTTCCTTATTAAAAATAGTGAAGGCTGCAAAACATTTCGTTCGAGTTTATTTTTGTGACGTCGTAAATTTTTGTAATAATACTATTTGCAAGATTTCCACGCCTTAGAAATATCTCTAACTTAATATCAAGAGACGCAAGCTGTAAAAAGAACAGTTGACTCGAAGACACATTTATTTTTACAGCTTCCGCAAGGAAGAAATAATATAATTGCTTGTCCGTAAGTTCCTCTCCACAAAGCTACTAGTATTCCTTGCTTTGTTTTTAAATCAGTGTCGGCTCGTTAACAAAATAGAAAAATTTTTCACATCAAATGTCACTAGAAATGTCTATCAAAAAGCTAAGCCAAATTTCAAAAAAGTTATGTATAATATTAACAATGTGGTATCAGTTGATTGTACATATATTGCAGCTAAGGCTTTGGGCATGTTTATATCCTTCCCACTGTTCTACCCGGAACAACCACTATTTCCTTAAATTAAACTCATATTTATTTAGGTAGCTCTTCGTATAATTAGTAAAATGCCATTTTCCCTATTCGCGCTTGGTATCGTTTGTCTCTGAAATATTTGATTTCTCATTTTCAATACATTCAAACGTCATTTTTTATATTGTATACGAATTTTCTTACTTTTTCACAAAATTCTTTTTCAGCGACTAAATTTATGTGTAGCTTCTGTTGATTTGCTTTAATTTATGATTATTTTGCTCAATGTTTTCTCGAATCATGGTTATTATTTTCTCAATAATTCATTATTAGAGTTACTGGCCAAGGTTATACAAAAAGTAATAATAGAGTAGAATTTTAAGATGAATATTTTAATATGATAAAATAATCACGTGGTTGTTCAGTAAAGTTTTAATACACGATTTTATGGTTTGTGGATTTTATTCCTGAAGACTGCCGAAATTGGCTTCCACGGCTGCTATTCAATTGATGCAAAACGTTTTCCACACATACATTTCCGAGAAAATTAATACACAAATTGATGTGGCAACAGTCCATATTTCAATTCACTGATTTTCACGAAGATTTTTTGAGCTGGGTGAGTGATCTTGAATGATTCCTCCTACCGATCGTTATATTTCCAATTAGTTTTTTTTTACAGCTAATACAATATTTGAGAAAATTTGACCAAAAATAGTCTATTTTCATGGAAACATATATAATTGCTCGTAAAAACATCAAAAGACTTATATAAAAATGAAAAGATCTTGTCTCATATAGCAGATAAGAGAAAGGCGTCACAGATAATTTCAGAGAACCGTGAATCTTCTGGAGAAAAACCTTAAAAAAAGCAAAAAGTGAGATTGATATCGCATATCGTTGATCAACTTTTGAACGCTTCGGATTTTATCCAACAGTGACATTTCGTCGAAGAATATTTGCACGAAGAAATGGCGCAAGGATTGTAAAATTCAAAAACACAATTGCCAAATTGTAAAAAAAATTTCTCACTTTTTTATATGCATGAAAGTGTTTTCAAATATCAATAAAAATAATATATTATACTTTCGGGTGACATTGTAACGTAAAATTTGTACTGGAATGAGGAACTGATAAAAAACATAACGTTGAATATTTTAACTACAAAATGTTCATTTATAAAGATGTTGCTTCTAATAACTTAACTAGTTTTGGAGCTAAAGTACTAGGTTTGCCCCACTCTTAAACTTCTTGTTTTAATTAAATATAGTTGTAGGCTCAATTAAGAAACGATGCACGAAATCATTTTCATCTTTTCTAAAATGCTGTGGTGCTGTGGATGTGGTTTGAAAGTGTTTTGTTACGGTTTATTTTGTAATCCAGGACTTCATGCAAAGCATTACTTACACTTTGTTACACTGTTCGTTAATTTGATTTGGTGCTACTCCTTCAAATACTAAGAATTTTATTTATTAGTGCACGGTTAATATTTTCCTGATGTTGTCTAATTTTAACAATTGAGAGTATCTACAACGTCATTAACGTTAACATTGAGAGTATCTACAGCAGGTTTCATAAAATCGTAGTAAACTGAAACGGCTGAATTTATTGAACAGTCGTTTATTACCCCAAATAAAACAGTTTATGCAAACTTTTTGTAGTAGACTCTTCTCACCTAAACAAGTTTCTGTAGTATACCTTATCTCCAGCTACTTGTTCTTCTCAAAATATAAATTATCAATTAATTTTTCCAATTTCCATTAATACGCTCCTCATGAATAGATATGCATGGAATCAAACTTGAACAAAAGCTTTCCTTCTTGACTAATTTCAACTTTGACCGTCGGCGCTACTGACTAACCACAGATATAGTAATAATTATTATGACTTTTCTCGGCACTCCTATAAATCCTTTTACGTCTTATGAATGTTTCATGTGAAAAAAATTTATCACATACGCTTCGCTACACGGAGGAAAGTCACTTAATCATGTGACGAAAAGACATACGTTTCCATCTTCGTTGACTTGAATTAAACAGAAAAATTTCAAGGAACATGATTATACCCAACGAAATATTTGTTGAGAAACGAACTGGAAGTGGAACAAAGATTTATTGGTTTGCTTTTATGAAATTACACAATAAGGGAAAATTGGTGCAATATGAATATACAAATGCATGAATATAAATCTGTCACTTCATTTACTCTGTAATATTGGGAAAAATCGATGATTCTAATAGAATAGAACAAATAATATTTCATAGGACCATCTAAAAAGTATTTTCTGATTCTTACGAATGGTAGGGTAGATTTTTTCACCAGAAATCGATGTCATCAAGTACATATATGTGCCATCCATGATAGCTAACCTAACATATAATTTCTTCCCAATCCTACCATACATGTAGCTTCATCTTACGAGCCTTTCAATATGAGCTTTGTAGTCTTTTGAGTCGCTCCACGTTGCTTCCATCACAATCAATTACATAAGGTTCTTAGATTTTATCCATTTTGCATTGCCACATACATACACTCCATTTAGTGTATCTATGTTTTTTTTAAATTTAAAAAAAATATGGCATATATCAATGCGGTTAATTAAATTTCAAGCGAGACCCAAATGTTTCTGATGCTATAGTTTTTTCTTTAATGAAAAAATAATTCATATTTCTGCATATTGTTACCAACACCATCCTGTGAAATTCGGGAAATACTTCTTATTAACAGGTTGATAACTTGGCTACACGACCAAAAAAGAAATTTAATGTACATAGAGCTATGATAGGTTTCACTTTCCAATATGTTATTTAGATCCAGTTTGCTCACAGGTACTACACATATTAAATGCTATGAGGTGAACTGTATTTAACTGTTTATTTTTTCTCTTATTTAGTAGAAATGTATTGTTATTGTTGTCGGGAATTTGTGGTGAAGTCACAAACCAGTTTATTTTCTGAAAATGCGGGGTAGGCTCATTTCATGTATTTCGGAGTTGTAATGGATAAGACAAAGAGTAGGCCCCCATGTATGCTGTGTTATATATAGCGTGTCATTACATTAGTGGATGAAACGTAGGTCTTTTGCAGTTTCAATGGAATAGAGAGAGCCCATCAACCAATTTGATGATTACTATTTTTGTATGACTAAAACTAAAGATTTCAAAAAAGAAAAACGTGAGATGGAATATCAAACTTTTCAATCTACCATAAGATCCGTTCCTCATAATTGCAGACTCACCAGACGGCTCCTTTGGATTGAATGATGGATATTATAACAGTTCTCCAGAATGGTTCGAGGAACAGTATACTGACCTCACATTGAACCGGGAGCCACATTTAATTGTTCAAAAAGAGTTAAATGGTTTAGTACATGAATTGTGGCTGCCAAACGAAAACTTCATTGGTTTTGGTCATTAGGAGTGGAACTTATTTGCCATAGAAAAAATTAAAACTTTTTAACCAATATGGATGCTAGCTATACTAAGAACTAGTTAATGAAGTTCAAGAATCTTATAAATCACTTTATCATCTTTTCCTGAGAATTTCGGAGCTGCCAGTGATCAAGATATAACAGCAATGGAAATTCCATTTTCCAAATGGAAGGTTAAAGAAAATTTATAGCTTGATATATGTGAGGTTGATATAAATTATACAACTATTATTGATACATAACGCTAAGAAACATGTATAGTCATTTTTTAGATTAATATTAAACGTTTTTTGGTCTAGCAGTGTAATAAATATGAATCTGTCAATTTTTGGAACCATTGAGAATATTAATACTAAATAATTCTTAACTATTTCTAGACAAAATTACTTTCCTGACACGCATTCCGATAACAAAGTTAGAAAGACTTAAGGTAAACGTCTTTCCACTTAAACTTCGGTCTCTTAAGATAACAGACAGTGTAATTATGTAATAGTAAGTGTTGGTGTAAGTTAGTAAACATTGTATTCAGTATTTCATTTAATTATTCATACTACTATTGCTTTTACGTTGTATTTTCAATTAATTCCTATTGTTTATCAAGTATAGAGCTATTTATTATAAACAATATTTCTACTTTGTCGAGTTGAGAATGAATATTTCTACAAAAATACGACAATAAGAATATACTTTTCACACCTTAGTTTGTCACTCCTCAAAGCATAATTCCATTATAATAACTTAATAATAACTTAATAACTACTTTCTCTGGATTTGTTCGAAGATAGCTTCAAATTGGTTAACTTTTCAATTATTTCCATATATTTTGTACGAGTATACTTTAACATTCTTGAATTATGATAGCCCAATAATTTTACGGGTTCAAGATCATGGTTTGTTATCAGTTTTTCTGATAACTTAATTTTGATTGGGACTGATCATTGTTCACTTTAGTTTGAAAAGCAACTGTTATCGGATGGATTAGTTTCTGCAAAAGTTCCAATGAAATGGCACTTTTGGTGGATACATTCAACATTTTATATATGTATGTATATACAAGGTGTTCCTAAATTCGACTACAAACGCTCAAGAGGAAATTCCTTAGGTCAAATTATGCCTATCGGGATATATGTATGTATGTATGGATTTTAAGACTCGTATACACTGCGACCCAACGGATCTATTGTGTCCCTCTTTCTTGCTGCGATACTGGAGAACCTTGTGTTTACAGCTGATCCATCAACCCCAATCCTTTTGTATTCGTTAATTGTTCTTACTTAGGTTGATACATTGTGCAGATCTACTTTGGTTATAGTTTCCCAGAAGAGTTTTTGCCTGTCTCAACCAGAAGGGTTCAGGTCTCATGAAGCCATGAGCCTATCTGCTCCCGTTTTAGGGAACTTATGTCAGTAAACGCATCCTTTCCAAGATACAGGATGTTAAAGCTTCAAAAATAAATCGGGTTTTTGTTGATAATTTTCAAATGATGTGATCCATTGTTATTAAAACGTTTTGATGATTATCAGGTTGATAAACTACTTGTTCTAAGATGAATAGATGATTTCTAATTTTGTTCGGTTAGGTTAGGTTAGGGCTCAAGGACCATTTTTCCATCCTTGAATTCTGCGCCACTGGATAAAATGTTATTTTTTTCTAATTTTCGAATTTTACAATCAATCCTTTCTACATTATCTTGTGACCGCTCTTGTGATTATTTAGAAAAATACAGTTTCTTCCGAATCAACTTACTTCGATAGGTCAATGGTGTTCTACAAAATGATATTTGTTCGTAAAACTACACGTTTTTTTTTGAAAAAGTGTTGTTTTCTACTACACTAAAAAGAAGGGTTTACAAACATAAGTTCCCTATCCCGATAGATGTAATTTGAACTGAGGAATTTCCGTTGGCAGTCGAATTTAGGGACACCCTAGTAACTAATTATTCAGATCTTGTATTTGTAACTAAGTAGTAATACGACACCGGCCATATTTAATAAGAATGTAAGAATTTTTCAATTTCATATGGGATTAAATGAACGATGATTAATTAATCCTCAGAATTATTTGCGGGGAATCAATATGACATACCTATATGCTCCAAAAACAAACCTGATACGATTCGATTATTTAAAATAGAAGTAGAAAGCATACTCTTATTTAAAGTACAACCTATTTTATTCTTTAGTAAATACAAACAGAAAAAAAATGGTACACGAATGTTGCTACTAAAGTTTTGATATACATAAATAAAAACAAATGTTTATAATTAGATATAGCTTTGGTATGCGTTTAAACCAATTGACGAAGCATTCTTTTCATTCTGATTGAAGTACCTTGAAAACGTGTGATTTGAACGCATTAAACGCTTCTTCAGGTGTAGGAAAACGTTGACCTCGTAATTTATTTTCAATTGTTGGGTATAAGAAGAAACTATTTGGTACCAAACAAGTTCTGTACGGCAGATAACTCTTCAATTCGATGTTTTGACTATTCAAAAAGTTTTTGTTAGAAGTGATGTGTGAGAGCCCGCATTGTCGATAGAGAATAATTCGTCTTCTGTTATTCGCTTTCATAATTTTCTCGACAAAAATGCTGGTTTACTCTTCAGAATTGACCATTCTATGTTGCTCTGATGGAACGGTGGCGACATGTCCAGTTATACCGAAAAAACAGTCGAAAATGTTTATGGAAGTGAAGTTATATCTTTTGTAGCATTATCCACATCTTGAGTACTTAGTTCCAGCTTCATTTTTTTAAGAGCATCTTGAAAGTAATATAGTACTGTAAACGAAATAGTGTACAGAGAAAAAGACTGAGTCATACGGTGTTTCTTTGAATATTATTAAAAACTTAATTTCATGTATTTTTTTCACATGATACTTCAAATAAAAGTAAAGCATTGTTGGCTGAAATATTTGCAAAAAGTATCCCATCGTTTTGTACGTCTACTAACATTGTACGATAAACAAAGCTGATCAAATACATCCACCCTCGCCTTTGTGCAATTATAAAATATAACAAGCTCTGGTTTACATATTCCCCTTCGCCGTGGTAACATCAATTTTCTCGACATGATATATATATTTATACAATAACGTTTCTTCTGTAAATATAAAACCCATAACTTTAATATGTTCAATTTTATTTGGAAAAAAAATTCTACTGGAATTTCTTTTTTATTTTCGTATAAAGTCAATCTACTCATTTTATATCCAAGTAATTATTGATTGAATAAGTCATATGCTGGCATACCCGTTGTTACTTGTCATTATATCGGATGTGTAATTACTTTTTTGAACATTTGCAAACATAACATACTGTATGTGAAAAGTACTGATATCGAATATAGCAAACACTTGTTTATTAAATATGTCAATATCCCACACATACTAGATTTGTTTGAAGCGACAAAGACCATAAAATTGCTGCCCAATTTTTTCATAAGTTCCCTGAATTTTCTAATGACTGTAAAATAACCTATTAATATCCAATTTTCTCGATCATTAACATCATAAAAACTTAGATATCGTAATAAAAAAGTTTGATCTTGTTAGGTATCTGCTGACTTTTGTATTACGTAAAGGAAAAGTCGCCAAATATAAATGCTTTTTTTTTATTTTTATAGCAACATCGTGAGTTTCCGAGGGTCGTTTAAAATTTTCCCGTACACGAACAATAAACAGATTTGACTATTTTATGAGTAAACTCATACTCTAATGACAATAATAGTACAATTACTATTACTAGGAGTAGAAGGCAATCATTATTGTTGAGCCCAGATTCTGACTGGGCGAAATATATAATGGGTCTTCTTTATTATAAGCTTTAAGAAAAAAATTTTCACGAGCAAACGATGCTGCTTTTGCAGTATATAGTAGATGGGGTAGAAACAAGATTTCTGGTTCGAAGTTTTGGAGCTGACTTCTATCATTGTAAGGACCTCTATATTTTATCGTGTATATCTCATAGTCCATATATTCATTAGTCTCTGAAGATACAAGAAATATTCTATAAAAATTCAGAATAAAGATTGAAATACGTTAAAGTCTGCTAATCTCATAAAAATTATTCTTTTATGCTTCAGATATAGAATTTTTAAACGTTAACTTTTCGCTTGTAATTTGTATTACCGCAATATTAAAAAATGTGCCTAATCACTGATTATTGGAAAAAATTTAGCACAATTAGTCACGTAGGAACAAAAACATATAAAAATAATGTTATCCTGCTCATTGGAAAGCGCTGGTGTTAATGGAAACCTCGAGGCGTTATGGAAACTTAGGGAGACAGGGGAAAATGTGGTAATTTTAAATATCGGTTTTAAAATCAATCTTTAACAGAGAGGATGGATAATTTTAACCGAAAGTGGTTATAGTCCATTCGTTTTACTAGCACAGGAATTTTAACGGAGTGAAGTGATAAAAATAAGATTAATCACCTTAAACCATAACTTTTAATATTATAAAATAATTTATTTGCATTTTCGGTTCTTAGCAACAAGTAGGAAAAGAAAGTTCAGAACATAATACCCATTTTCTGGGAAACAGTATTGTTGAACTTTGGTTTAGTAGGTAGGTAAAATAATTTGATTTATTAGTATGTTGTTATTGTAAACTTACAATTGAGATTCACATTACTCATAATAAGTTTGAAACTTTAACAACAGTCAGAGTTCATTCCAATGAATTGTAGAAGGGGCAATACAAACAATCACATTCTAAAAATAAGCGAACCTGTGAACATTGTTAAGCTGAGGGTCTACAACGCTCTATTGAACAAGTAAGGAATAAAGTTCATTCAATGAGCAAATATTATCAACTGACAAGGTTTAATTAATAAACACGAAAATTCACCATTGATAAAGAGAATTGAATAAGTGAACTGAATTTGAATTAGATATATAAGAAATATGGAACAAAGCGCCATACGATTTTTTCACAACAACAGTAATATTTTTCATTCATTATTGTTTTAACTTATTTTGAATTTTCAACTTTTTAGTTTGATGTGCTTCGAAAGCGTGTTTTTTGGATTTTTAAAACTATATTTATTTAATTCATATCAACCTCGTATAATGGCTTCGCTGATTATATATCTACATCTCGTCGAAACTTCATTCGAGCAGTGACGGTGTAGTTGGCAAGGTTGTCGAAGTACTTAATTTCCGACTCAGAGATCGGAGGTTTGAATCCTCTGTCCAATGAAATTTTTATTAAATAAGCTATTAGTCCAAAGAAGAGTTACAAACAAACACACCCACATACAGGTGAAGCTAATATAAGCGTGTTAAAAAGAAGTTTTTGTCTGTCTCAACCAGAAGGGTTCAGGTGCCATGAAGGGCCTATCTGCCCCTGCTTTAGCGAGCTTTACGGTAAACGCATCCTCTCCAAGATACAGGGTGTTAGAGCTTTAAAATAAAACGAGTTTTTGTTGATAATTTTCAAATGATGTGATCGATTGGTATTAAAACGTTTTGATGAATATCAAGTTGATAAACTACTTGTTACATACAGGTAAAGCTAATATAAGCGCGTTACAAAGGAGACATATGTTATTAAGAATAGAAATATGAATACAAATAAATTATTTGTATGTACACAGTCTTACAAAAGTATGTGAACAAATTTCGGTTCAAAAGTCTACATAAAGTGCTATTGACGGATTTGAAAACAGTTTATGGTTGGAATGGCCAAGAAATGTAGAAACAATGATCTCCGACTGTCATCAAATTACTGCAAATTGAAACCGATGAAGCTCGTATGGACACAAATGAAAGGGTATGCGATGTAACACAATACAACATTCAAATTTAATTATATTCGGTAGCTTTTATCGCAATCGTTATTACAATTTCCAAAAGCAATAGAACACGTAATTAGAGGCAAGGGAGGCAAGATGTTGAGTATTGAGAGAAAACTATAGAGCAACTTGTTACTCGGATATTTCTTTTAAGCTTTGATGTATCAATTGAATATGACCCCCAACTAACTAATTATAAATATCAATACGATGAGTAATTTATTTGACTCATTGTTTTAAAAATTTGTATTTTGCATATGATATTTGAATTTTTAATTATAAATTTAATTATAGTTAGTTCAAGTCTCATTTATATTTAAAGGTAATTCAATCAGCGTACTCAAAAAGCTACTTTATTCTTATGATAATACAAGCTAATCATCTGAAACATTTTATGAATGGACATATTCTAGTATACAAACTGTTTATTACGGGATTTGATGCAAGAAATTTGGGAGTGAGTAGATGACGTGAAAATAATGCTGTGAACACAAAAAATTTCTCATACGACCCTCCTTTTCTCAGACTTTTGAATGTGAGAAATCAGAACTAATATTGAAGTATATTTTCTAAATCATACATTCCAATATTATGCATTTATAATGAACGCTTAAATAGTTCTACAATAATATCTGAAAGCCAGCGACTGCTCATGCCCAATGGTTAATAATCCGAAACTTTTACGAGTAAAACCCGTACAATTTAAAGATAGCAGAAATTAATTTTTTTCAACAAAACGGTACTTTTTGTTTATCTCGATAGAATTTATGGTTTAGGAAATGTATAGATTTTTAGACCGTTCGTCATTCTGGAGAAAATTATCATAAATTGTAATTATTCATTGAAAATACTTATTATTATTATTAGAACAGAATCAAAAATTTCTATATACAAATGGACCTACTCCAAAGGATGTGAAAAATTATCTTAATAACATTTTTCCTAACAACTGAATTGATTGAGGAGATCTATTTGCATGGTCACCACGTTCCCCTGAAGTTAATACAATGGATTCATTTTTTGAGGATATATTAAAAGCTTGGTATGTGTAATACCGGTAAACACTGTGAACGAAATGATCGATAGAATAAACTTCCATTGTGACGCTATAAGACATAATCTTGGAATGCTCTTTAAAGTTCAAAGAAATATCCTTCGAGGACTCCGGAACTGTGTAGAAGTGCAAGGTGCCCACTTCGAACATTTGTTATAGTTTTTTTGTTTTTACTTGATAACCTGTAGGCTAATCAACTAAATTTCTCTACATTCCAATTGTTTCCTTTTGTACGTAACACTATGTTCGACAGTAGGAACTTCAATTAGACATTTTTGATTGAATTCCAATACTTTCTTCGAGTATTTTCAATGAATAATTACAATTTATGATAATTTTCTTGAGAATGTATCTGTTTGGCGAACCATGAATTTGATCGAGTTTAACAGAGCTGTTTCTGTTGAAAAATCGATTGAAAATTGCATTGTTGCTATTTTTAGATTGCAAAAGTTTTATATTGTTAACCATTGGTATGAGCCGCCCCTGACCTGCAGATAGTAATGTAGAATTATTTATTTCGTCAATTACACTACATAGACAAACGTAGTAATCCATTAAAAATTCATAATGTTCGAGTATATAATTTAGAAACTATACTTAAATATAAGTTCTGATTTCGCAACTTTAACAGCCTATAACTCAAAAACTCAAAAGGAGTCCTATGAGAAAATGTCACATCTTGTAGGCTTATTTTGCCCTTTGATGCCCGTCAATTAGGTAATTTGCTTTAACTTATCAAGGAATATAATTAACTGTTGAAGAAACTTTTGTTCCTATAATTCAGGAAATTCAGTTCATGTTATAGGTTCGAGTTTCCAATAGTATATACAATATTCAGTTGATATTGTATGAAAGCCGGATGGTAATACCTCACAGCCTTTCTACGGTGGAGTGTGAAGCATAGGACTTATTTATTTTTAGGACAGGTCTTTTTGATGCAGCTGGTTTGTAATAGAGCGAATAACGTTTTATGAATTCTTTCATTCTTGTAGAATCGTTTGATATAAATGGAAGACGAAAGCTCTAAAGTAAATTTAAATTTAGAAAAATCAGTAATTACTTTTATTTTATATATCATGTAACGTTCGTTATAAATAGCATTCATACTTTTGTGATTATTTGTTCACAAATGGTCGAACGGAGAAAATACTGTTTTTTTTTGTTTTTTAGTCTCCAAAAATTACATTGTTGAACAGATGTTCCTGGCAAATATATTCAAAATAGACGATTTCATACAAACGTGCTCAGAACAATAGAGGTAGTTTATCATGAAATATATTTTTCTTTTCACGATATTCTGTAACGTTTTCCAAATGAGGTTTTGCATTCGTATTTGCAATAATTTGGAACAGGATTTCATAAAACTTTCTTTCTCTGATATTCTTAGATACAGGTTCAGGGTTATATTTAAATCAAATGAACATTTAGTAATCCTGAAGTTAAGAACTTCGGTTTAACCAACATTTCTTAGTTCATAATATCAGTTCAAGATGTAGATCAAACAGAAACTTGTATAAAATGTACAAAACATTAGAAGTAATATTGGTAGAAGACTTGAACTAGATATTACACCCTATATGGAGAATATTTAGTAATAGATACGTTTAGTATTTGTTTGGCAGCCATTAATAATGAACGTTTTGTAAACATGGAAAAATTTGTCATCGTTATGTAATACAATACTTTTATTTGAAAGGCTTAAGCTCAACCAATATAAAAGCTGAACTGGATTCTACTCTGGATGAGACTTCTCTTTTGTTATCAACAACAAATAAAG
The DNA here is from genome assembly GCF_026250575.1 of Diorhabda carinulata. NCBI lineage: Eukaryota > Metazoa > Arthropoda > Insecta > Coleoptera > Chrysomelidae > Diorhabda > Diorhabda carinulata. The sequence continues at coordinate 24,368,741 of NC_079462.1, read as the reverse complement.
CCGAACTTTTGCTGGATCCATCACTTTACACCCGAAACAGAAGAACAATCAAAACAATGGACTGAAAAGAAAGAACCGGCTCCAAAGGAGGCAAAGACCGTTCCATCTGCAGGCAAGTTCATGGCGTCTGTTTTTTAGGATACGCGTGAGATAATTTTCATTGACGAAAACCTATCAACGGCGGGTATTATGCAAATTTATAGTTACGTTTGAGCCAAGATATAATTCAAAAACGGCCGCATTTCGCTAAAAAGAAAGTGTTGTTTCTTCAAGACAATGGACCAGCTCACACATCTGTTATAAAAATGACCAAAATTAATGAATTGAAGTTTAAACCTAACCTCATGCGCCTTATTCGCCAGATTCAGCCACCTCGGATTATTTTCTGTTTCCAGACTTCAATGAGTATTTTGAGGAGCTTGACGATTCTTATTATAAAAAGGGTATTGTACTGTACGTTGCGTCGCTGGGAAAAGAAGCTTAGACGATATTATATTGAAAAATATAATAATATTGAAAAATATAATAATATTGAAAAATATAATAATATTGAAAAATAAATATATTTTTTCCAAAAGTTTTTGTTTTTTCTTTGTTGGGCCAGGTACTTCTGGAATTATCCTCGGATAGTTTGGAATTGCTTGGGGGTAGAAATAAATATTATCTGACCGATAAATTAGTATACCACGATTCCGTATAAACCTGAGTCAAGAACATTGAGACACGGACATGGAATATAATTCACAGAATTGGTGAAATACTAATACAGTATTATTAAATAGACGAGGTCTTTTCAATTGGTTCCAGGGCACCTTGCCCGAGATTCTGTGAAAATCATGCCTGAATCAAATGAGATATTAAGGCCAATGGTAGTAACAGGAAATCGTTTGAACAATGATTTTGACAGGAATGCGAGATCAGAGTCAGGCCATTGGTACAGAATGGGATAGACTAGCACAATGATCCATTTTCAACAATATCTCTTGTTTTGTACCCCAATGGTACAAAAATCACTTTTGACCCTAGAGTTATATAGATTAACTTAGTTCGAAAAAAAGGATTCAAATTTCCATTCAAATAACTAGACTGCATTTTTTAATGTAAGATTTTTTTAGTATTTCACTTAAAGAAATATCAGAAAAACGTGCAATGAAAAAAAAATAAAAACAAAAAGTTTAGTAAAAACAAAGCGCTCATAACTATTGAAGAAATTGCGTAATGAACAATGGTTGACTTGTTGAAAATGTACACAAGGTACCAAAGCTTCGTCTACATCATCCGGATTCAAACCTTATTGAACTGGTTTGGGTAACCATAAAAATCATATGGAGGCCAGAAACGTAAGTTCAATTTTTCCACAATGTTACACATGATGGGTGAAAATACATGGACTGTTTCTTTTAGGAGATTGGAAGATATTGTTGATAAAATTATTGCTATGATGTTAAAAATTGTTTAATTTGACACTGATGATTATATGAATAGATACTGATAATTATCTGTTATAATCATTTCCAATGATAACTCCAGCAACGAAATACACATAACCTCCTAGTTCGTAATTTCAAGCGCAAGTAAATAATCCTCATTTAGAAAACACAATTATTCCTTGTCCAAACGAAATAATTTCGTGAATGAATGGTAGGGACCTAATAGAAAATAGACCGAAAGGAAGACAGATGAAAAGACCAAATATACAAAGACCTAAGACTACTGGGGCGCGAAGAGACCGAAAAGAGCTGAGAAAGATGGTACACAAAATAAATAGCCATGCTCTTATATAGCAAAAATGACTAATAAACGAAATGCAGATAGATCTGAAAGGTCTAATGGATCAGAAGACCTTTACAAGAGCAACCAATACTCATTTTCTCTCATTATCGTTTACATTATGATTTTCTTTTATGATGATATTTTACAATTAGTTGTTAAATTTCCGATTATATGTATTTTCTCCAAAGTGATTATAATTTAGGTACAACTAGCACATCACTCATTCAGCCGTGTAAATAACGCATGTTTTTTTGCCAAAAATCGATTTTATTCATCAATGTAATCTCCTTCAAGAGCAACACAATCATTTCAACGCTTCTTTAACTTCTCGATGCCGTACTTATAGAATTTGTCTTTGAGCTGAATTTCTTACCGGAGCTTTTCTATAGGATAATCGAATAGCCAGTAGTCACTGAAGGTCAGATCTGACTATACAGCAATTCGTTCAATTTAACCATCGTTGCCGTCGACTTGTAAATCGGTATATTGTCTTGATGAAACAATGGTTTTTTCCTCGACTACGAGGTCTTTGTTTCTCAATTTTTGAATTCACATGATCCAAAAGCTCTATGTAGTATTCGTTATTGATTGTCTCTTCCTTTTTAAAGATAGTTGATGAACAATTCCGGGATGAAGTGATGGATCCATGTTTCATCCATTGTCACATATCGATGCAAAAAATCTGTTTATTACGTGTAAATATGGCTAAACACTGCTCTGATTCATAATTGTAAACACACTGCTTTCTGATATGGTTACGTCCTCATCTATCACAGGCAATTTCAATTTACGATTAGATATAACCAATTTGTGGACTTTTTTGATGTTTTCTGGAGTAACCACCTGAATTACAAGACCAGAACGTTCACAATCATCTATGTCTGTACCACCACGTTTAAATTTAGCAATAACCAATGGTTCTTCTCGATGGTGCAGAGTATACAGCTTGTACAGTATTTTTTTATCAAGAAGCAATGATATATTGACACTCGAAATTGTTTTGAACCTATTGCTTTCATAATAACAATAATAGCTTCATCTTAATGGCTGTCACTTTTTTCTGACTAATAGAAATGTCATGAAATTTTACACATAGTTTCTTGAAAGTTGGTAAATGGATTTGACAATTGCAGTGACATCTATGTGTCAGTCACACGACTTATTGAGTGATTTTATTAAAATATCAGTCACCCTTTATATACCTCCATTTTATACTTCTGACTACTTGACTATATTCCATCTTTTCATTGTATTTATTGTTATTAATAAATCGATACATTAGAATTCATCTAAATACCTCGTTGAGATTTTAGAAACCAAATTGTAAGGTTGTATTCAAACTGGAATAATCCTTTATAAATCTAGAGTAACTATCCCCCATAATCCTTTATTTAACGTTTGAATGAATGCTTAACTAACAGGAACAGCGGCAAATGAAGGTATATATGATCGATAGATTTTTATTAAACCCAAAGTTAATGAGAAGTTTTTCGTTCACTACCATGAAATACTCATCTAATTTCAAACACGTTTCTTCGACTTTTCTGTATAGGTTATAATTAATTGGTAATTGTGACATTTTTGAATTTACTTCTACGGAAAATTAGAAATTTGGAAAGTATATTAGGCTGTGGAGACGTCAAAAAATGAATTTTTGCATTATACTGGGTAATTTTATTACTTTTACTTAATAAAATGGGGATATACGGAGTCACTAACAAGTTTTTATTAATGTGTAATTAGATTTCAATGGTAAATCTGAGAAATTGTGAGCTTATTGTTTCTTCTATTCATGTTGTGGTTGTATGCGAATGAAATTTCAAAAATTTCTTACTATGTGGAGTACAGCAAACCGCATATTGAAATTGATAATGTTGATGGAATCAATCAATAATAATACATCTTATCCTGAAATATTTTTCATTGTGCAATTTCAAATATTTTTCCCTTATTTGTCATATATTCTCAATTTTGTTGGTTTATCGTTTGTTTTCCTTCCTTTCACTTTAGATCAAGTCTATTTATTCAATCTTTTTTAATCTCTGCTTACAGTTTCATTATTCATTGGATTTTTTGACTATCCTACTCTAGCCAAAAAAACTCTTGAAACTATAAATATATATGAGGGTGCTTTAAAATAGGCTTGGAATTTTTTTTTGTTGAATACGAACTAACATTCAAAGGCCTACCCTGTTTAAAGTTTAGATCTTTTGTATGAGCGTCTAATTAGAGTCAGCAAAAAGTGGGAATGGGTTGAATTAAATACCTTTCTGAAACAAGTTCGCAACTTGATCCCTAAAACCACCAAAAACAAGCAAAATGGGGTCAAACTTCATAGCGACTCATAGCTAGTGTGGCAAAAGCGGTCTTTTATTACAATGCATCGGTTATTAGAATGACTAGATGGTAATGGTAGCAGTAGCCACCATCAAGCACATACAAGAATGCTCCGGAAAACTGTTAATTCCGCACACAGCGATCTTTAGTACGTTGGAATTTGCGTTATGGGAAATAGTTTTGTTAGTATCTGTTAGCTATAACAAATTTGTTGCAAATGCGTTATAATAAATAAAATGAGAAAAAACATAGTTTCCAAGACATCGATTTCAATTCCATCTATTTCCAGTGAACAAACAACAAAAATTCATGATAAAATTGTTTATTTAACTCATTTGACTGAAGTTCTTAATGACCTGACAAAATATAAGGACACGATGGTCGTATTTCTAACGTAACTATCTTCATCAGTTTTCAAACTACGATTGTGAATTATTAGTTGAATGCAAATTTTTACCATATTAGATAGTTTTATACTTCTGAAATTATAACTATTGTTACTACGGGTAAATAAATATTTACGAAATAATCCATCAAATAAAATTTAAACCTTTTCTAGCTTTTTGTAGCACTTTTAATTTTTTGAAAATATAAAATAATACAGATATTTTTTATATACCTATGTAGATTCTTACTAAAACGTTGTTCAAAACGTCTTGGAAGTGACCGAATAAGTGCAATCTTCTTCTAAATTAAACCACGTTAAACCAAATCCGATACAATAATATTAATGGATTCATCCGACGAAGAACTTCCCGAAGCTATTTTAAAGGGTGCAAATGAAACTAATTCCGAGCTGTCACCTGTCAAATGACTTAAAACCGTTGCTGTCACCGTCATCGTCATCTTTATGCGACCTGCAACCGATGCCATCCTCATCGACGTCATCTACCTTCCAGTTGAAACCAAATAACTTCACTGGACCGACAATTTTTACTAGTCTACAGAATACATCAAATTGTGTTTTCAATATTAATATTCATAATAATTAGTAGTTTTAGTTAAAGTTTTGTATATTATTATGTTTGTTGGAATAAAATAATTTTAGAAAAATGGGTTGGTATTCTTTTTTGTATATACGGTCGTAGAAAAAATAATGTTCCTAACTCGTGCATAAAGTGTCTTTCCCGCAATTGACCGCTTGCCCAAACTCTGCTCCGCATCGTTCGGGACAACTGCAGTCGTGTGCGGGAAAGTATCACTTTCCGCACTTGTGAGGAAAATAACTATATAATGACATACATCATTCTGCGTTCCTTAATTTGAGAAGTACAGCGGTGAACATTTTTTTAAGAAAGTAAAAAGGAGGATACAAAATATATGAATTATCACAAGATTTCAGGTCTTTCTCTAGTACCTTCAGGTTCTTCCTCTAGGTGTCAGAATTCTGAGTATAGTCGTATTTGGTCTTTTGCTAAGAGTGATGCTGGTAGTAATTCAAACTGATTTTTTCTCAATACTCAATATCGAATCTACACCGCTTTCTCTTGAATCTTCTAGAGATTCTCACATGGATGTACGTATTTTTACTTGAAGATGAACAATTTGGATGCAATGTTATTATATATTCTTTCTTGTTTTTCACATAGTGAGTATTTCTTATCTTCCTTATAATGCTTGTTTGATAAATCATTTTGTTGAATGTCAAACGTGTTACCAATGCAGCACTTCATAACTTTACTAAGTTCACCAGGCGTTAGCTATTTATAATTCTCTGAATATAAAAAAATAGTCAGCCAAAAATTGTATTTTCTCTTCATTTACAAGTTCCAGATCTTCTTATATAGTGATATCTAGTTGTTGATTACTCCATTAAAGACAAACTAGTGTTTTATTAGATTACGTGAATAATAGTGAGACAATAATATTTTTTCAGGAAAATTTTCCGAATAATACTCTCAAGAAATTGTTTATGTTACGTAACAAATAAATTTAACTTATCCTTATCATATCCTCTATACTATCAGTAGTTAAATACTCACTGTCTAAAATGTGTTTCTATTAGAAAAAATCAACTTGCCACACATATATATATATATATATATATATATATATATATATATATATATATATATATATATATTATACTCTACGCATTTTTTACTACAACCATAAAACGCCTATTTTTTTGCTTGTCTCGACTCCATTTGTTTCTGATTACGCATCGCATCGGTTTTTGAGATTTATGTTCCGACATTCGTCAACGTCTGAGGATTCTCGGCTCCCTTGTGTCAAAATACCTGCGGTTTATGTGACGAATGACCCTTTGACACGTTAGCCGTCGTGACGACGATACTTCAAGAACGGTTGTTATCTGGTCCGTAGTGTTTTACCATTCTTAAAACTTTTATCTTCCTTATACAGAAATAAATACTTCGGAAAACTCAACAAATATTAATTGGCAAAGGAAATTGGGTTCGGAATATATTGTTTACCCGTTTTAGGTAATGTCACGTTGGAATAATTATCCTATTTTTATATATCAGTGATATAAAGATATATTATAGGCACTATAGTCTCAGAGTCGGAGATGGCCGAGAGATAACACAATAATCAAGTTCGCTAACTTATTGAACTCACTATACATACATATATAGCAACAAAATAATGGAGAAAAACCTGGACAAACGTAAAATTAGTCGTGCGTACCGAATCTGTAGGAACAGCGTAACTTAGCGGAGATCTAGACACTCCAGAGTAAGGAATAGAAGGAGGTGTCATATTACATTGTGGGAGGAAGAAGGACGTGAAAATGTAGGTATATTCTTAAACATGCTGCCAGGTATATCGGTTAGGGTTAAGTTAATTCCATGCTATTAGAGCATTAAGAAGGTTATGAAAGAAAGGTGACTTGGAATTTCCGATTGAAGGTAACTAGGAATTCCTTGGATGAGGGTTCGAAGAATTATTGTTTTATTGAGAAAATTATGCAGGGAAACAGTCGAAAGATTAAAAATGTGAATGAAATTGTACCTGACTTATATATTCTCGAAGGCGTGCATATGGCGTGGTCGCCACGTTGCAAATAGAAGAGGCAGCCGTTTGATAGGTTATGGTATATACTTTTTTCACCATGTCTTTCTATCTTTTGTTTGATTTTTTATTACTTTCCCATTTCTCTTCTTTCTCTTAGCCACTTCTTCTACATTTTCAATCAATGTTTTTCTTTCCCATAATTATTACGTGCTATTTTGTATTCGAACGCTTTTTTTTGTTATTGTGTTTTATGCATATTCTTAGTATTTCTCTATGTGTTTCATTTCTTATTTTCTTTTTTGTTTCATTTTTCATTTTCCTGAAGAATCTCATTCCAATTTCATGTTGATTTCACAATTTCTGTTATGTTATTCGGTACTTTTTTTGCAAAGAATGACCTTTTCATTGGATTAGATAATTTACCAACTTTTCGTAGTTTTTCTTTCATTTCCGGCTATACTCTGCCATTACTTTTTTTATTGCACCTAGATATCTATATTTTACACTTGTTTGATTTAGTTTCCTTTATGTTGTAGATCTTCTTCCGCTTTTAATAATATCAAATCTTCTGCAAATATCAATTTCGTTTTTTGCTTTTACCATAATTTCATTATTTTTGTGCATTATATTGATCATTGTTATTGTATATTATATTATTTCACAAATATCTTTTCCCCTTATATGACTTCCTACAAGTCTATTAGACACAAATGAATTTTCCTTAACTTTATCCATTAATTCCTCACTTAATTGTCTAATTGTAAAATCATTTGTGACTTAGTGATCACATTATTTTCGCTATTATTATACTCATTATTTTTGTTTTTATACTTGTTATTGTTATATCTTTGTAGTTTTTACAATTCCTTTTATCGATATAATAATACGCAGATTCAAATCTTTAGGTATATGTTCCTGATTTTCTTTTTCAGTAATTCTGTTAGTTACTTTTTCATTTATATATTTTGTCATATCATCAGTTATATTTTCTCTTCAAAATTCATAACTTTTTGATAGCAAATTTTAAAATCGACAACTAATCCACTCCTGCATAATCTAATCTGTTCTTAGTAAATTCCATGTATAAATAACAAATACAAATCACTAGTTTACCTCTGACTCTAAGAAAGCTAGGTAATCTGCTGTAATTATCCCTTGGAGACACAACTTGGGTCCGCTGTTGATCTCCTGACGCCTTCACCCTACCTTCCTGCTTATTACTTCACGTAACTCTAGCCAGCTAAAACTAGCCAGAGGAAGAAAACATATTAGATTGGAATATCCCAAGGTGATTGGCTTTCTAAATGTTATTCGCATACGAGGATCTGACAGAAAATATTAATGAATATAATAATATGTAATCCAAATTCATTTGTAAGATATTATCGTTATTATTCATAGGGTACAAGTCGAAGGTTTGTCTTACATTAGATCGCATATTTGAAGTCAATCCTCATTTTAATCCATCATTCACAACTTTAACAGTAAGAAATATCTGATAAGCATGCAGTATATAGTTTACCTTTGTTAATAATCAGTTCCTTCAATACCTGATAAAACTTTAAATCGGAAAATTAAAAGAGATCATTTGTTTTGATAACCATTATCACTGTTCTTGACGAAGTTATAGACGTCAATTTTGGGCCACTTACTGGTCATATTTTAAGAATAAAGAAGATTAGATATCTTAATACCCTCTAAGGTGTCAATTGAGTTGTTTTAATGTTATGAACCCTTAACTACATAGGCCCAAAATAAATTATCAAGAGATTTCAATTCGTGAGAGCTTGTAGACCAATTGACAAGTCGTTTTCTGGTCATCCCCAAATTTGAATAAGTCGATTGTTGCAATCATCGTATGGGGCATAACGATATCTACCCCTTGCTCTAAAAAATCCAGTATTTTTAAATGGAGAACTCAAAGGTTATGGTGGTCATGATCTTCATTGATCGTAGCGTATTCTTCACGTTTGGAGAAATATGGTCCAATGATGCCACAACTGTGTTTTCGTCACTAAACATTTTATTTTTCTGGATGTAATAAAATCTTATGGTTTGATGTAGCTTGATTCAATAATAAACTTCTTTTACCATGAATGAGTTTTATCACTAAACAAAATTTATCGATAAAGTATCAGAACAGTTTGCAACCGCTTGAGAACCCATAACACCAGTTGGACAGTCTCAATTCCAGTACTCGACGATGAATTTATCAATTTGGTTTTTCCTCTATGCTTTCCTCTACAGCGGCGATATTCTGTACAGTACGCACATTATTTTAACGTTTTTGTGTTCACATCATTAAGACTATTTAGAGTGTATGTAGTTTGAAATCATTAGTTCCACGAATAGCTGGCTCAGATGGATAGTATCACATAATTATGCACGCATTAAAAATTATGGAGTTGTATATAAGTTATGTTGATGACGATATTGGTTCAAGCACCAGTAAATTCATGATTACTTAAAATAGTATACTACTTGTCATAAGCTGAGTGTAATATGACAGCGAATAATTTTGATGTTCGATATAGCAATTTTTTTTTTTCTAAATAGATATTATCAACATTTGGTTTCAATAAAACAGTGACACATCAAACATTCTTTAGCACGTTGAGCACGGGTGCGGTCCATACGCCCGCAACTAAATTTTCCGTATAGCCCAGAGGGGTCCATTGGACCGTACGACGTATTTTATTTCAAACTTTCTCCACGGCCCAAGGGATTGTACTTAAATGTGTTTCACAGTTTGGTTGAATCGTCTTGGATTCTTGGAACATTACCCTACACTTGGTCCACTTGATTTTCTTTCGTGATCTTCAATTTCTTCAACAAAAAACCTAGGTTTTCATATTTTTTTTTGTTTTCTTCAACATCGAAACTTTTATAATAAAATATTACAATATAAAAACAACAACAAAAAATATTTTTCCGCAAAACAAGCTATACAATGAAGTGGTTTTTCAAAACAGGCACTGCAAAAAGTAATTACTTTTTCACTTCCGATTTTACTTTCTCTTTCTTCACTAGGCAATGGGTATTTTTTCGTTTTGACGTCTCTTGATCAGCAACATCCGTAGTTTCTTCTTTCAGTAACTCCTTCCTTATACTGATTAGGTTAGGTTATCAGTAATTGGTGTATTCTTTTTTGTTATACTTTATACTGTTGTAGCTTCCCATTCAATCAGATAGAAGATTTGTCTTTGTTACAGTCGACCACGGTTTGAGGCTTTACAACCACTGATGATCGTCTGTCAATGCTTAAAGTCTCATCAGTATGCTATGTAAAAAGAATCACGCACTGGGGAAAGTTTTAGCGGTTTTATTGGGGCCCATAGCGGGACAAAATTTATCAATTTTTGATTGGGGCTCAACGTGTTATAACAACCCAATTACTGCCTTTTCATTTCGATAAAAGGCTGCATATTCGTTTCCTCTTTTAATGCAATATTTTTTCGTTTGGTCGGTTCGGTTATCTGTAGAATTAAATTTGTATGAACCGATCAATGATATATCAACTATTCCTCGTAGCCACTTCGGTACACCGTAACTAGTTAATAATGCTTGATAACTATCTACTGCAACTTACTAATTCCGTTTTGTTGTTGCTGTAAATATCCCATTGTAGCGATTGCAGGTATGTTGAGGTTATTCTGTAGCGGAGAAATTGGTCGTTAATTTTTAGGAGGAAATATTTTGGAAAGGTCATTACATCAGGCGGAATTAATAAGTGATTACTGAATTTGGAATCGTAATATAAAATAATGGAATTATCTGGAGATAATTTTCGTTTCAGTTTTTTGAAGCGAAAGAAATTTCCAATGGTGACTTCTTACACACAACAATAAAAATTGGATGCACAAAATTGGCGAAATGACGTCATAAATGATTTGGTTGAAAGATAATACTATTATATTCATTTATGAGCAAGTCTACTACTAGATTTAAAGTATTCTAGAAGAATATTGATCGCATAATTTGATTTCCTACTATCTCTTCTGAAACATTCAGTTTTAATAGGCATTGATTGTGGCTTTTGTTCATTCAGCGTCAATTGTAATTATAGATTCACTTCACTATTTCACATAAACTACTATGGACATAAACTGATAAGTTCCGGAATAAGTCGTCGTTTCTTGGACATAGGTTGCCAACTGCTCACCATTATTTTTGATGGCATTGAATGGGTCTTTTTTATCTTCTAGTTATGACCATTCTAACCAGAAACATTGTATCAACATACTGGATCCATTACCTTCATATCTATCTTATTCATAATCATTTCATTGCCTGCAACTCCTTAAAGTCCTTAGGGTTTTTATCCCAGTTGTTCTCTGTTTCAGCTTTTATCTCTGCGGCATTTGTTATAGTTTCACACATGTTTTGAATAATTTCGTATTGCATGCGTCTGTTTTATCATATAGTTTCGTAATATTGTAGCGATCAATTGATTTGTTTTCACACTTAATATTCCAGAAACCCATCCCTTCAGATTTCAAATGTTATATATTTGAATAACACGATTTGGTCAATTCTTCCCTATTACTATAGTTCATATCGCTAGATATTCCAATATTATAATGTATTTTGTCTTCGCAGTGGAAATAACTATGGTTGAAAAAAAACTTATAATATTGGTTATCGTCTTAAAACTTAGCAATAAACTTATTTTGTTTTTTTGATTCGTTATTTTTATCTAATGTTTTTCACGGTTATTATAATCTCGTCCCTTATACAGGATTAAACACCCTATTAGAAAATTAATTTATAGAGCTTATGGAATGAGATGGTCTAGTGCAACGGTTAGTAAGGAACTGGTTAATCATTGAGATAGTTTCTTATGTTCTTTTGAAATTGGATGTGAATAAATTGATTCCGTAATTCAAATACCACGGTAGTGGAAGTAGAATTGAGAGCTTAAATCTGATTGAATGAGATAAATGCACCGAGCAGACGAATAAGAAGCTACCGTAGAATTAAATAAAAAAAATTCTCTATCCTTTGAATCGTGTAAACTAATATATCTGTACTGCCAACCAACTAAAAGAGACTCTAATATCAAAGTGACTTTTAAGTATGGAATGATTCAATTATCTGGAAAACGGCTTGCACGATTTTTATAAATTTGGTTTTAAGGGTTTCGTAATCTGATCGATATTATGGTAGTATTTACATCGATGTTTGAATTTTCGTCTATTTGAAACAACAACTTAATTGATACGAATTATTTCAGAAGGTTGGAGAAAGAAGCACGAGATGAAAAGAGAGAATTGGGAGAGACAGTAGACAGACTAAATAAAGAAGGAAAATTATTTGAGGTACTAATCGTTTTGACGAACTATTGCAACTAGATCGCAATCCAGTTGACATCATCGATTTGGTGCTTCTAAAATAAATTTCGTTAAATCAATTCAAAAAAAGTTTTGTTTTTGGTTTTGATTGCTAATATATCCAAAAATACAATGCCAATAATGAAAAAAATGCTATAGGAGCCTTGGTGGAAAAGTTTTACTGATATATGGAACCGATGAAAAACCTCCAAGCTTCACTTCTTGGTGTTTAACGGACCTCAATAATAATAACTTTCTTTTTCAACTCGACAAATAATTTATTATAATATTTCTCAGATACGTAAACCAGATAACAAATACAGGGTAATACGTTGATAATAACATCACATTTCCAGAAACTATCAATACTAAAAGAAGAAATAGGTTTTTCAGTAACCCAAATTGTTTCTCATTATGACTGGATAACATTCAAAAATTGAAAGATTCAAACGCCACTTTTTCTGTGAAAATAATTCATCATCCGTACTCAAATGCAATTAGCTTGTTTTACTTCAAAAAAGGTTTATCGATTCATTTGTCAGATTCCGTTGGACAAACCAGTTAAAACTAGTGAATTTATTTTCCCCGGAAAGTTTGAAAGGAAATTTATTCAATTTACTATACAAAAAGGTGTTGCTACTGGGATATTATATTTTTATATATTCACAAGTTGTCTTCTGCTGAAAGTTTCTACATTCCCAATTTTAAAAAAGTTTTTTCTAAAATTATATTAACACCACAAGGCGCGAACTGTATTTTGAACTATGTACACTATTCATTCTATTTTACTTTCTATTGATTCTAAATGATTTATTACATATCAATAAAATAATGAAAAATATTTTAGTTTATCTTTATTTGCTATTGTAAAAAGTTTCAATAAGCAAAAATGTACGATAACTGAGTCGATCTAGTTTGAGAGTCATTACCTCATAACTCATCATTCCTTCACTTCTATTCAAAATGAGGAAATGTCAGAACAGATCATAACCTAGAAAAATCTTGCAACAACTTTCCGTTACTAGCTAACTATTCGCTATGGTTCCTACCTCTAAAAACATACTTAACTACGCCATCACAATAGAAATATTATAATGACCGTTTTTATTCTTTACTGTGATGGAATGACTAAATAAAATGTAATCTTAAAAAATTACTATGAAATGTTCTTCCAACAATTACTTTAACAAACTTAAAGTCAACTACGAAAAGTCCTCAAAAATATACTTTCTTATCAACTGTTGGTAATACTGTGAGGGAATGATTATTTTTCATGGGACAAATATTGAGTTAACATTGTACATATAGTGACTTATGATATTCAGAGAAATTTTATAAGTTTGTTGTATTTACAATAGACAAGTCATCGTTCCAAACAGATTTTTTTAAAACTTGTTAATAAAAACTTTAGACAATGTTTTAATTTGGAAATTGGCAACAGTAAGGGAATGATGTACTATATATTTTTTATTCCTCACAAATGCTCGTACAATCCCTGTTTTACTCTGAGATCAGTTTCCAAAGAACTGAAATTATCCACTTCCTTAACAGTCTATTGCCTTTGTCCTTATTGAGTCGCATCTCCGATATGCCCTTCCCTTCTGGGGTACGTGTGGTGCGACTCAATTTGAGCAAATCTTCAAACTACAAAAGAGAGCTGTTGAATATTTACACTCAGACTAAACAGCAGTGCTCACGGCAGGGACTTCTTTAGAAGATTGAAAATTCTGTCTCTTCGTTCCTTATTCATTTTGAATCCGTTTGCCTAATTCATAAGCACGCTTCTCCAATTTCAGAAAGATCGTTGCAAGACCTTTCCCAACCTACTTAATGTTCAGAATTAATTGCTCAATATTTTACAATGCAAAAAAATGCACAACTACTTGCCAATTGAAATCAAATCAATATAATCATTTCCCGCATTTCACAATAATTTGAGGGCATATTTATTGGAAAGTGACTTCTACTCTGTAAATGACTTCTATTCTAATAATAATGTTTAATTCCGGACATGCTGCTTACTGGTTCAATTTTTGCTATGGCCTTGTATATGACTTTGTCATATACATTTTGTTACTCATTCCGTATATTGAAATTTTATTTTATTTGTATCTTTATTTAGTTATTTTTATGTTTGTTTATTGGTTTTTACAAGTTTTTGTCTACAAATTGTAACAATTTTTTGACAATAAAGCATTTCTCTCTTTCTTTCTCTCTCTCTCTCTCTCTTTCTCTCCCTCAAAGTTATCACCAACATTTGTAGCATTGATGATCTACTTTTGAAAAAACAATTATCCTAACTCGGTTAGGTTTATTCCAAAAACTTCTAGGATAGGAGTCTAAGATTTCATGAGAATTACCCACTTAATCTTCACCTAACTCGTCTTGGTGGCCTTTTTTTGTGCAACGCATCTGACGATGTAGCAGACTCTTCGACGTCTTCTTTTCGGATATCAGACGTTTAGAAAAACTCGAAGGGAAGATTTCTAGTATCTGTACTGACATATAATTATTTTTTCAACAAACTTTTGTTGAATTTTTGAGAAAATTATTTCGATCAGGAGATTTTGTAGTCATCAATACCTGTGTGTTGATCCTTACTATGCTCTTGGTTTTAGGCTACTTTGACGGCAGTTGATATCTTTCACTCAAATCCTCACTATTAATTGAAAGACTGATCTTCGCTTTTATTATTTCATGGTAGGATCCCTGTTTTACCTGTACTACCACGGCAAAGGCTCAATTTGTTGGGATTCATTTCTTTGGAGATGTGTAAACCTGTGGAATCAGCTTCCAAGGCAGGTGTTTCTCGAGCCTACAGGAGGTCATGATAAATATAGCATAGCGTACGGAGAAGAGTTCATGTGCATACGAAATCAGAATTCGTACAAGATGCATCTGCTTGTAAAGTTTTGCTACTTCAAGTTTTCATTAAGAAAGTGACATACCTCGTCAATTCATATTTTATACAAAATTATTGGCTTTGCTGAAATCCAGCTAAGTGCAAAAAAATTTTTTGATCTTGATAACTTATTTTACCAAATACTAATAATATTAAAATATTATCAACAACTTCGATATTTTTTATATTTATTGCAGACATTCATATGAAAATAGCGTTTGATTCTTTTGTACTCTTGTTGAAAGCCTGTAGCTAAATAAAATGGTATGGGGGAAAATCTCTGGCTCATTTGGAAGTTAATTAGGCAAAACTTTGATATCTTATACTTTGAGACAAAAGCGGGTGGTAAAATTTCCAGAGACTTGGCGAAACTTTCTGCCGCAATTTGCGAATCTGCTACTCGAAAATTTGCTATAAGGATCAGAATAAATTTTATAGCCAACATTTCGAATTCGGAATATCTTTCTTAACAGGTTTAGCACGGTTTCTGAGAGACACGAGACAAGAAAACTCGATATATGTAGAATAGTGAATCTTGTAGAAAATGAAAACTCATATTGAAAAATTATGAAGAAAAGTCTATATAACCATTCAATCATAGCTCCCTAGTTATTCCAAAGCTCAGAGCTCGAATAAGTAAAATGTAATTATAAGTTTTTGTAGATCAGTAGTGGCCTCTACAATTGAAATTTGAAAGAAGGTCGAGGGATACCTATTTCAAATTATTTATCAAGGGTTTTCGATTTAAATACTGGGTTTTAAAAACAAAAATGAATTACTGAATTTTTTGTATATATATTTCAAAATTATTTCCTTCAACTTCCATATAATGGTATAATCTATGTTTAAATGCTTAACAAACATTAGTAAGTCAATAAAAGGCATTATATACCAATTCTATCACGTAAATCTTCACAAGAATCAAATTGTGCTGCAAATACCTTCGATTTCAAATGAACCCAATGATAGAAACCAAACTAGTCAATCCAGATTCCTTTTTTTCCAATCTTCATCAACAAAGTGATAATTCCTTGTACACCAAATTTAGATGGTGCACCGTCTTGATGAAAAAACAGTTCTTATTCTAAAAATACATTGCTGTTGTCGAGATTGAGGATAATCATAAAATCAATGGTTTCTTCCATCTAGGTTACTAGTCATGAAGATTAGTTCATTTCAATTTCTTAGGATTCAGGCCATTTTATAAACAGATCCATGTTTGTTGATATATATTGACGGTTACTTGAGCATTGAAGAAGCCCAATTAGTTTCAAAGTGACCAAAATGAATTGCAAATTTTATAGAAGCTGGTTTATTGTGTATTATTAATCTGAAACGCAGATGCGATGCTCAGTAATTTGTACTTAGGCTTTTCACATAGAAAAATTGATCAATATTAGGAATTAGTATACCTTGCTGTTTTTTTATGTTGTCATTCGACTGATTAAGCAATAATGTCTTCTAATCTACTTTCTTTTCTGAGACAATAACTCAAATTTAAGAGCCAAATCAAGTATACATTAAGTACGTTTTTATCTAAAGTAAAGCATCGATGAAATGGCATTTATTTTGTTCTATTTTCAAAACAAACAACGGAATTTGTATCTACGTCTTCTCCAAAACAAGAGTTGATAACCTGATTGCACAACATAAATCAATTAAAATAAATGGAATCAATCCCGAATGTAGGCGTTTACTAACTTCATTAAAACAGTATCGAAAAGGACATGCCTAAGAGTAGGAATGACTGAAATAGATTATAGCCACGTTTTAAGCTTTCGGAGACAAATTTGCATCTCTCTCATTAAAAACAAATCTGTTCCAAAATCTTTTGTTATAACAAACGATAACACCACCTACCGATTATTTCTTTCAATCGATGGATTAAATTGCTCCACATGCAAATCCATAGGTCACAAAGAATCCGCCTGTTTGAAACAAACCCTTATACATACCAGAAGAAATTATTACTGGAAATTACTCTGACCAAATGAAAATATCGAACAAAAGTGTTGCAGTTGAAACAGAAAACATAAGAGACAACAACAGAGAATATTCAGCTTCAATCATCACAAATATCCCCAAAAGCTCCTACCACACCTCAAACACCCACAACAACGACCTTGTTGAATGTGAAATTTTGCAAGTCCACATTAACACGGAATACAATTATCATTTTCTAATGTTTCACATTTTGTGTAGTTACTGTATCAAAAGGTTTAATTTATAATATTTTGATATTTTTAAGGTTATCTTCTAATGACATAGATTTATGTATCTGTATCTACCCACTAACATATTCAAGATCTGGCCTATAGGATACGACAACACTTCCTAGACCGCAAACTCTCTGAAGAACTAGAATTAGAATAGAATTCTCTGTAGAAGTAGGGCTTACCTGGAACAAAAGAAAAAAGTTGGATTACTTTATATTTCTATTTTTATTTCTTTTTTGCAAATTGTTAGCTTTTTTAATGGAAACTATTTTATTGAATACATTTAGTGTAAATTAAAAATATGTATCAGTATTAGATTCGATTCGAATGAATTTAATATAAACTTAATCACACACTTAATCACTACTTCCGATTATTTTATGGTTTACATATAATTTACTAAACAGCGCAACATCAGATTATGTTCTTTTTTTTTACCTTCATTTGGAATTTATAATTTCTTTCTTGTCACTTCTTTTTGTCATGGTAATGAATACTAGAAGCTTTTGTTTCAATAAAGCTACTTTAGATATGATATCAACAACTTTTGCATGAATCAATTGATTTGATAAATTTTAATATTGGATAATTAAATTTCTTATAAATTTTCAACTTTATAAAAATTTTGTAAAAATCTGTCATTTTACAAAGCTTTTGTCCATGATATATTTCTTGTTATGCTGGATAAACGCAATCAACTCGTTGGAGATGCCAGATATTTACTTGATTACACCTTTATCAATAATTCAATTGATGAATACGTGATTAGCCACACATAGCCAGTTACTGGCTTCTGAGGTTCACTCAATATGCTGTATAGTTAACTGTGTCGTTTATCATATATTAATTTACTTACTGAATTGAACTACTACTACAATTATTAACTAATCTTTAAACAAACTGATGGCACTTTTTTTTCTTACTGCTGGAAAGTGATATACAATTTTATTTGGATGTCTTATTCTATATTTTTTTTCTGAAGTATGAATAATTTTGAATGAATTTTCAGAAAAATCCTAAATCAAAAGTACCCCTTAAGCCAAATACTCTGTAATAATTGGGGAATTGAAAACTGGTTTTCAAGGGTCCCCGGAATCAACCTTGTTAAAGTAACAAATGCAGATAGGGAGTAAATTTCTGCTGCTTTTGTTAGTTCAGTTTCCCTTGGTTGTTTTATAGTAGTCCCTCACCCCATTCATCATTTCGTTATCAATTTGCTTCGATCTCTATCTCAGATTATTAGACTATACAGGGTATATCATGAGCTCAATGGACATTTATATCGGAAACTGAACTTTATATTCAAAAGTTTTTGGGGAAGTTTCTTTCATTCAAAATATTTCCAGTTGTCTGCGACTTCCGTTTATACCGGAAGTGAATCCTGATTTTGTTATTCTGAATAGAACAATCTGATTTTTATTGCATTATTGAAATCTACGATGAATTGGAGTGTAGCAGGGACTGCAATAAATTTAATTTAGATGAAAGCTTTGAACCAAATCAATTTTTCTTAACTAAGACAGTGAGCTTGGAAATTAGTGCAAGAATTTGCCATAACAATGTCTAAACCTATGTACCTGAAATGTTACTCAGAAATAGGCAATTTAGAGGTACCTACAGAATACCGAGCATGAAAAACTTTTTTGTAACACTCATATTTGATAATGAGTGATATACTAATTATTAGATTTGTCTTGTCTTCTTGTTCAAATGAATGGTTGTTAAATATTTTAAAGTGGTTTGTATCTTGCCTATTTAGGGACTCGATATTAGATATTAAATAGGTATCAGTGAACTTAGTATGGACTACTTCTTACCTAGGTATTTTAACTTAAAGTTATACTTCACTGATTGATTGTGCCCAGGTTTCCACTTTCGGTTTCACATCTTTTATTTTCGATTGGATTAGCTTTTCCACAATGTTTGTACTTTTGATTTAAATAGTTTTTTATGATGCTCTACACTATATTGTTTCCCAACGTGGAACCCATGCTGCACAGGGGGGCAATTTGATTGTTAAGGGGAGTAATTCAAAAATGGACTTGATACGAACTAAATCCTTTCGCTTCGCATCAATTATGCAATCGCAGTTTTCGGTGCCAAATTTGAATAGTGAGTTTAATTTGGATGCTTGAAATTGATTAAATATATCAATTCGAACATAATAACAATCAAAGGAGCAACTTAAAGGAACCAATAAAACTCTAGTTGAAGTAAAAGCGAAAATATAATACTCTATCTGCTGATTTTAAACATTTTATGATTCTAATACAAATTAACTTTCCAACCACTTTCCATAGATGATACAGCCTTAGTGAATTTTGTTTGATATGGTGAATATGCAGTAGCAAGAAAAAGTCACAGTATTGCAAAATAATGGGAAATTTATTTAATATAAAAGTAGCGATGGCATGAATTTCTGAAAAAATCACATATGCCAATTCAGCCAAATGTGTAAGAAAATTGTTGCCAATGCTTCCCTCAGTCAAGGTTATTGAGTGAACATAAAGCAATTTTTTAATGTTAAAAATTTTGTAGGAGGGGAGACGTAAGAAATTTAGAAGTGCTTAGATAGGGCATTATTCAAAAAATTTGAAAAGCACCGGTCTAGATTATACTCGTGGCTTCACTAATTACTGTGTTATAGTACCTCTCCTGTACTAATTATATAATTTGGATTTCTATTGGGTGTATGGAATGAAAATTATTAATAAATATATTGTGTTGAGGGAGTGTTATTATAAGAAATATTAGCATATTTAGCATAACGAATGTGTCGAATAGTCTTTCGAAGATTTAAGGGCCAGGTCTTAAGAATATAAGCCGAGAGTTGGCGGTCGCATGAACGATATTATATTTAAGATTCTATGTCCGTTATTTGACATAAAAATTTATTTAAATAGTGTGTTTTTTAATTTTAATTTTTAATTTTCAAATTTAAAAAATTTATGGCACACACGTATTTATCCGAATTGTGTATAAACAATTACCTGACCATGTTTCCTTTGAGTTTGATTCCCTTGAAGAAGTAGAAATATCATTTTTTTCCTCTAGAATAATTTTGGCGTCTTCTAGAGAAAAGGAAAGGGATTCGTGAGAAGATTAAGGAAAAAAATTGTCATTATTTTCAAATTGTGTGCTATTTTTTTCCTTGATAATAAGTTTTTACATCAATACAGATTTGTTATAATCTTTTGTTCAAGGATTATTATATATCTCTAATCTTTTCTTCTCTAATTAATCGATAAGTATTTGATGTAATGTATAAATGGAATATGGAAATATATTTTCTATGTAATTTTATCATTGTGATGAAGCTTGAAATTATCAATTTTTCACAGAAATAAAATCTGTAGCTTTACTTTGGAGCACACAAATTTTTGTCTGGATAAAGTCTATTTCTATGATTGAATGATGATAACAATTTGTTCCATTCTCTTTTGAATTTACTTTTTTCACTTTGATGTGGTAATTACCTGAAATCTTCAATCAAAATATTTTTATTTCCAAACAATAGACTATAATCGACTCTAAAACATTTTTTTAGTATTTGCTTTCATCGATTTAATCAGACAATGATTTTACTATGTACAGCTTTCATATTTCACCTTTTTATTGCTGATTTGAAACAGCTACGAATGAAACATTACTGATTTCAATTTCATGTATCAACTATTTTTTTTTCCATTAATAATCTGCAATACTTTCAGCTCATTCTTCAAATCATTGAATGACCGTTCGTTTTTTTACCGATGAAAAGCTTGGTATACTCGTAAAAGAGTCCAATTCAAAAACCTTTCAAATTAATGTTATGAATGGTCTCTCTTTTTTGTGAAAGCGGCATAAAAAAGGCGAACGTATCCCTATATACTCGTGAGATAATTTCATCAGGACCTGGGTTTGTGAAAATAATCAATTCCTTGTAGAGATCGAAATTCATTGATAAGAAATTGACGAATAGGGGAGCTGGGGTTAAATTGAATAACGGGGAGATTTCAACTACTTAATTCGAGATCAGGTGGTTTGAATATTTCAGTATTTCAACAGATGCAATATCATAATAGGTACATCTAAATATAAAGAAGCGAGTTCACTGCCATTTTCTTTCAACGATTTCTCTTAAACTTGTCAGTCCCAATGAGTCAAATATGAGCAAAGTAAAGCGGTTCAGATTAAGTGATAGAGGAAAAATGACAACGAAATTTGAACTCCATCAAAATTTGTATTCCAATGATAGTTCATCAGAATCTTCCAAAGAAAATCACAACACATCAATCCCAAACATCCTTATAATAAAGTCGAATCAATGGATACTTGTGGACATTTTTTTTTGAGATTTCATATCCCTGCCGAGCAACCTAGAAGGGTCAAATCTTGATAGGTCAACTTTTGAGATTGATGTTTCCTTTTTTGGGGATCGATGAAAAAACCAACAAAATATCAAAGACTTTATAAACTAAGAAGAAAAATCTATAGAGAAAACCTATCAGTACGACATAATGATAAAACTGACAACTTCTTCCTTCCAAACTCTACTCTTTCGCTAAAAATCCAGATGGCGCCCACAAAACTTATCATATAAAAAAAGTGCTCTCATGTTTAAAGAATACTTTTCTTACAGCAAGAAGTGAAAGTACTTTTCAAGGTATCGATTGAGCTTCTCCATATATGTTGAACCTATATTTGGAAGGAGATACAATCGAGAGATTGATGTCTCATTATAATGAATCACCTTTTGCCGTAGCTGGTACATCAATAATTAAAATGGAAAAAACATACCAAACTGCGCGCAAGCAGTTTTGTACGCGTGCAGTTTCTTGGAAGGCCACAGTACTTCCTAATTGTTATAGAATAAAATGATGGTTGAATTTTATAATGAATATATGGGAGGCTTGGATCAGATCACTTTTTTGGCCTTCACGATATGGACAGAAATACAACCACGTGGTAACAGCTGTGGTCAACACTTGGATCATATGTATGGACGGACGGAAAGAGTTATTTGTTCCTTTGACCAGGCCATCATCTTCAAAAACCAGGTTTATGATTATAGGAACTCATTCACCTATGGAAAGATCTTAAGAAGAAGCAAGTAAGTAGAAATAAAACAATTTGTACGGCTTCTAATGTAACACTCTGCAAAATTGCTTACTTTATTGGAATAATAAGTATCAAAGGAATGTATATGTCCAATACCCTGTGGGACAAATAAGTCTGAGTTCCCAGAAAACCCCCTCTATAAAAAATTCAATCATTCAATATCTTTTCAATTCTTTGCTTTTCAGATATTGGTAATGAAAGGTAAGTTGGAAGTTCTAGAACAGTTAGTGACATTAATACTGAATACACTTATCGTCTTCAGAGACTGAAGGTAAACTTGAATTTGAGTATTCAGTATGGTATAGAAAGGTTTAAAACAAGAATAAAAATCCCAATGAAAATTCTTTTTTAAACCGCCCTTTTGTCATACCAATGTATAATTGGATTATAAAAAATTAACTTTAGTGGGTTACAGTAATTTCTACAATAGTTCACCTCTTTAGTTACAAAGTTAGTGAAATTTCCTTAAAAAATGTCTCTCTAGTTTCCTGTTTAATCCTTTTTTACGTTTAAAATCGCACATTCAACTAAATACCACATCATCTCATTAGTTAATCCCTTTAGGAATAGCTGCTGCGTAAACCATACCTCTACGGAATTTAGAAACCCTTCACTCATAATTACTAATTTTCCTTTGCATGTTGACGTCAAAAATTATAAATAATTCGATTTAAGCCATGCTTGGTTATCTTTGGTTGTGATTGATGTTGCTTCAGAAGTCCTATTTGTCGTTCCATTATTTTTTATTTTCGTGATAAACGAAATTTCATAGAAAATAAAATGATTATCCTCCACAACGGTTTCAGCTTAGTTCATAATAATAAGTGGAAGGTACTAACAATTTCGTAAGCATCTGCTTCGTTTTCACTTTTCGTTCATGTTTTTTCCTTACACGTTTTTCCAATTATTGGCTACTATAGTTTCTCTAGAAACACAAAGTTGCTGTTAATTTTTGGAATGAACCACTCCCTTATACTTAAAATTGTATATTCAACGATATATATATCGTTATCATTTCGTCCACTATAATTATTGAGCCAGACTTCTTGTCAAAGCATGTTTTAAAAAAGACTTAGAGTTTTCACTTCAAGTCTAATCTTAGTATTATAAAACAAGGGAGGATGGAATAAAAATAAAATTTCTGGCATATATCTGGGTACAATTGGTCTTCTGAAATGATTCATATCGTTACGAACTCGACCACAGATCTTGATCACGAAGCCGGTCCTGTTCTATTATGTTCATAGAATCTGAAGTTTGGTGGTTGTGCCGGCTACATTTTCAGCGAAATTATGTTTTTTTTTTATACGACGATAAATTTTTGTATTTTTTTTATAAGCTGCATACCATGTGATGTAATTGTTTTGTGTGGACAATGTATAAGGGAGCTTTCTAGAATCCGAATTATCTAGAAATACGCTGAATAGTGGTGGCGGACCTCCTTGCTTTCGATAAGAGGATATACGGAATCAGCTCAGATATAACACGATAGTATGCGGCAACAATCGAACGCACTAGAACATTATGGACGTGGCAACAAGGATGGACAAAAGAAAAATTAGATAAATGGACGTGACTACTAGTAAAAGGTCTTGGACTGTGGACCAAAAGGAAGTTTGGAGAGATGAACTTCTACATTACCTAGATTTTAACGAGACACAGTTACTTCCGACGGCATCTTTACAAAATAAAAATCAACTACAAACACCTACGTGTACGTATTGAGGAAACGACTCAGATGATGCCGAACACACGTTCTTCGTATGTACCTCTGGAAGGGTTTAAGAGAGGAAGTGGAGAAGACTGTCGACAGGATAAGTCCTGATAATATCGTACAGGGGATGCTGCACAAGGTAGAATAGTGGTAACTGATTGTTACCTATACAGAGAGCATTCTTAGGCAAAAGATGGACATTATACACGGACAGATCCACCAACCTGACGGAGATGACAGAAGATGGCGGTTTAGTGAGTAGGCAACAGGAATTCCACATCTCCATCAGCTCTTCTGGTTATGAGCGTATCAGAATAGTAGATAATAAATTGGTGTGTTAAGAATTATATAAGTGTTTAGTGGATAGTTTAGTAAATAGTGACTGGTTTAGTCTATTTACTTTTAGTGTATAAATATATTTTAGGAGTAATATATGAAAATATAAATGTATAAATTCAACCCAATATTTAAAAATATTTAAATAAATATAATAAATTCCAGTGATCGAGAAAGTGACAAAGAATTTTGTAAACATATAAATACAGGAATGTGAATACTAATATAAAATGTGTTAAAGTAGAAATAAAAAAATTTATATGTAAACAAATATTTTGAATATAGATGTAGATTGTTTTATTATAAAGTGTGCCTTTTAAATTTTATCCTATTGCTCTTAAACTTAAATATCCAAAGCATACTTTCCCATTCACTTTTTGACAAAATTTCCAAATATACAACATACAAACAATATTTTTTTAATAATATCAGTAATATCACATTGTACTCGTACAATGGTATTCAAGAAATTAATTTTAGCGCATAACGGATTTTTCAGCTAATAATTAGAAAGGGATACTAAATGTATAATCAAGTTTCATTTTTATTTTTGCATCTCAATATTCACAATATACTTTTACGTCATTAGAAAATACTCTTTGAATCATTCCTATATGACGAACGTACCGATACATCAAAACTTTATTTATCGGAAAAATCTAAATAAAGTATTTTTTGCACTAATGTTTTGTCCAGTTTATTATTTCTCCATTCTACCTTATTTATTATGAATTCTCCGTTATGTCCGTCTTTTATTGTGAATCCTTTGTTATACACAATTCAATTATGACTAATAATATTTAAATCCACAACAATTTCTGGTTCCTTTTTTTGAAGGGGAATTAGTATTTCATAAAGAAATCTTTTTATGTTGTGGTAACAGAATTTCCAAACTTAAAATAGAGTATAACGCTGTGCTTTTCAGTTATTCCCTAGCCGGTTAAAAGCAGTCTATATTAAATATTTACCCTGTGTTTTTCGACTGTCGCAAAAATTTTATTATTTCTCAGAAATGAGAGCGTCATCTTGAATTATTAAGGTTTTATAGCAGGTAGGGCTATTTAAAGTAAATTATTTCGATTAAGTCCTATAATTATAGCATTGTATAACTGAATGTGAGTTTGACACCGGAAGTATATGGATGAGACATATAGGACTAAGTAGAGCAACAAATTGTGTGGACTCAATATTAATAAAATTGGGAGATTCTAGATTCAAAATTGATGCACTTTTATACAAAGTTCGATCTATTCAACCCCTTAGTGGTGGAATATTAAAAAAACCTGTGTTTGTAGAAGGTTATGTTGTAAAAGGAATCTACTCTCCGAATTTCCTGATTGTAGCTTTAGTCGGTCAGGACATGCTGTTGCATGTATTTAGACAGACAGGCCTACTATTTAAGCATCACTCTATTTCGATAAATAACATTTGTTCTATATTTTTTACCGTTTCCTGAAGAATATAGGCTAACTGTTGAAGTTTTTATCAAATTTGATATATGATTTTTCACAATTTGAATAATAATGAAGATATTCTGAATGTTAAGAAGATATTTGTTGTGATGGAAGATATTAGGAGACAATGACATAATTCTTAACATGACATTACTTTTACTACCTAAGGATAATAGGAAATTGGAATTGATAGAACGATAGAAATTTATCATCTATCAACGTGAGAACGTCTGTAAAATGGTAGAATTCTTTAAACGAAATCGAAAAATTCACCAATTATATAGTGGTGAACATAAGTTGAAATAGTAGTGGTTTCCACAACCATAATAAGCAATTGAAAAGCTGTTAGTGAAGGTTCACACTAACAAGCAAAGGACAACAACATACATGAAGAGGAAAGGAAATAATTGAGTTAGCGTTAAACATTTCCTCATACAAATTGTCGAACAGCTGAAAAGCAACAGTAATCAATGTGGAATAGTGATTTCAACAACTATCGAGTTTGCTACGTACTGAAACACATGAAATTACCCCCTTACCATGGAAGATCAATGATAGTAACGGTTCCAACCCAGGAAGCGGAATAAATCGTTTGTAATCCATACTTTATCATGAACTTTTATAATCATCAAATATCAAACATTGCATCCATTTATCAAACATTATACAACCCATTGCTTTTATGTACCCATCTTGTAATTGACTAATTTCATATATAGTTTATTATATTTAGATATAGATTGTACTAGGATGATAAATTTCTTCAATATTCAATATTTGTTGGTTGATTTTTTATTTTATGAATATTCTTCTGTACAGAATACGATTGAAATTTTTATCGTTCCACTTTTCAACTGATTTATTATTATTCTTGATTAACTTTAATCCCATTGGGAAAATGAATTGGGGAAGTAGGGGCAAAACAAATAAAGGCTATGTTTACATATCGACTTAAACTAGTTGAGATAATCTTGAAATGTCACAATAGTTACAATGCTATCGTTCGAATTCATTTCAGAGGCAACAATAATCCTATTGTATGAAACAGATTGGAAGAAAGAACAATTGGTCAATAGTAATTTATGAATAGGGCTGGAAATTTATCTGAAGATACGATCTTATTTACTTTTACTTGCGTCTTATGGGGGTAAGCGTTAAGAAACAACAATATAGATGATTTATATTTATATTAAAAAATGTTTTATTCATTATTTTATACCTATCTTCTTACAAACTTGGAGGACAATTCACAAAAATGGCGAATTTTTGCAAAGTTCTACTTGATTTTTCACGCCAGCACTTAAAGAAAGTCCACGTGAAAAAAATGCGACTTCTCCGAAAAAACTTTTAATAAAACGTTTATTGGAGTATATTTAATTTCTGGGAATATGTCTTTTGGAACATATTGTGATCAAAGATTTATCAGGAATGCTTTTGAATATTTCCTTCTATACAAAGGAGGGTATCAAGAATTTGAGAAAATAATCAAATTCGTCAGGAGTGAAGGATGAGGATCTAAGAAAAGAATGCTATTTATATAAATTATATGTCGGTAGGTGTATTGAGTCATCGATATAGGATTGTATTCCAGTATTTAATATTGATAATTTTCGATAAAATGTCAATAATTTAGGAACGTTATTTTGATTTACGTTATTACTTAATCGAAAAATGATAAATTTTTAGAAGTTTTTCAATTTTAAAGCACTGCTTTATTTAGGCTGTCCTGCACTATTCCCAATTTATTCTCCTATTCTAAATAGTATCGATTAATTTGGTCAGCTCAGTTTGTTTGCTGATTTTATGTTTTATATTAATTTTTTTTGGACTGAACCTGTTGGTTTTCTAGAATTTTACTGTTTCATTTTGTTACTGATTCATTTCCTGTTTCTGTTTTGTTTGAACAGTTTGATAGTTGTATTTTTTGCTTTTTTACTTTATTTGGACTGTTTTATCAGGGCAGTTTATTCTGAACTGCTTTTATTGCTATTTGACAAATAGTTTCTCAGCAATAAATTCAGAAGAAAGTGCGAGAAGGTAACCAAGCAATTCAATATTTCTTATAGCAGCTCACAGATAGTTAACCTAATCTTGAAACAGTTTTTATGTCAAAAAAAAACGATCCCTTCATGATCCATAGTGTAACTTGAACACCCCATATATTACTAGAGTTTTGAATTAAAGGAAAAATTAAATTTTTATATTCTTTACTTAGTTTTACATTTTCACCTTAGTTTTGCATAAAAGACCCAAAATACTGAATACACTGTTTACAACACCACTACACCAACAATCACGAGACTGAAGGTGAACCGGATTCTTTCGAAGAATACCTCAGCAAAATATTCAACGATGTAGAAATGGTTTAGTAGTATCATATAAAGAAGCATCCCTCAACAATATAAATTTTAAAATATCAAAATTTGATTAAAAGTGTCCTATCGTGTATTTATATAACATTTATAATTGTTTCAATTTCAAGAGCGAGCTCTGATTTCCTGCAAAATCCTGCGCGGTTAAAAAAAAGTTGCAGTTATTGAAAATTTCGTCAGATTTCAAAACTTTCTTGTTGAATGCAGATTTATTTGCCAACATACAAGTTGCTATGACTTACAGACTCGCGCAGCGATAAAGGATCGGGAAAAAGGAAAGAGATCAGCAAAGATGCTAGGAATCTAGTATTTTTTTATTATTGAGTAGCTTGGATAAACGAATGTTATTGTAGTGGCTGGTCTACACATTCTGAATAGCAAAGTCTCTGTGAAGCCTGTACTAATATAATACTACGACAGAGCTCGATATATGAAGTATTCAAAGATATATTAAAAATGGTAGAAATAAAAATGGTACATATCTTGAAGATCCATATTATATAGAATTATATAGTTTTCCAAAACTCCGTTACAAATCAAACATGTTATATTTAAATTAAAGATCCCTGTATTGACTGTATTGAGAGGGTTTAACTTAAGATAGTACTCTTTGTGGTTCTCAATTATCGGCTGGATTAGTAGCTTTCTCAAAGACCGATCCATCCAGGTCGCTATCAATGGAGACACAATGTTCTGTAAAAAATTTCTCATTTTATCAAAATAAGTGGTTGTATAGTATAGTGATCCTACACATTTCTATTTAATCTTGAGGAAATCCTTGAAATAATCAGTGTAAACAAAGTATATCAAAATGATATTTTATCAAATAACAATTTAGAATCGTAATATTGTAAAATTTAAACATGACTGGGATGGGAATAGGAACCGCGGATATTAATTTCAAATTAGTTGGCAAACTATATTTTCCTCAGCCGTCGTGAAAGCTGTGCGGAAGTGGTGCCTCTTGTTTAGCAGGAAGTAAAGACGTAACTTTATGACAATTAAAACATCAGAGGGTGTTGATGTGTGTACTCGCTTGGCTCAAATTCAATAAGTGAGTTTGTGCATGAACATGAACTTCCTTCTATCGTAATACCGAGAAAGAGGCACTGCCAGTGTCGTTCAAATTACTTCCAAGCTGCACTAACGGAAGCTTTGAACAAAAATTCTGAAAATACTTCATGCATATTTTGGATAATAACTGGTTTGAAACAGTTGATAGTCAAAGTGATAAATTTTAATTATTAAAATATCCATTAGAAATTCACAACATAATTCTACAGTATTTATTGTATAATTTATAATTTATATATAAAGTCTAACAAACTACGGATAAAACTTCTTGAATACACAGTATGATATATCAGTTAGTAATTATTGTTCTCCAATTTTCCAACGCATCCGTGATAGAATCGTTTTCCAAAAAGAACGCAGGTACTATTTTCCCCACAACAATCCATAAACATAGAATTTTTTAGAAAAAAAAATTGACATATTTTTGAAATTTCTACCGATACTACAATTCAACATCAGTAACGATATTGTGAACAGTTTTACATATGTTGTCACATTTCTCAATTCATACCAGGCAAGTAAATTCAATCATTTAACAAATGAGGTACCCAAAATAGATATCCCTTTGTTTCAAGTAGGTGGGGTAGACAATTGTATGTACGGTTCCTAATCCTTAGAGTCTTCTCGATTTCACCATAGGTCACTCGATGATCTTCAGTTACCCCTTTTCTCACAGCTTCCAAGTTTTCAAAGTAACGGTAGTGGGCGGTCGGTCAGAAGGAATTTCCTCCTTCAATGTTGTCCTTCACATTTTATATTCTATTGTTATTTACGAAGGGAAAGGTTTTGTTTTGGGCATTGAATAAAATCATGATGAATTATACCCCATTCCATAATAATATCAATACTTCCACCTACAATACAAGATTTCTTAGATGTTGTTGTCGTGAATAGTAAATCTAAGAATGTCTAGATTGACCCTCCTTTCAGTGTAGGTTGGAAACTAGTCAGCAGTACAGCTTTTTTTACAATTAATTAGTATTTTGATAGTTGTTTGTATTTTTAGTGGAACCCATCAACATTGAAGAGAGAATGACAAAAAATACGAATATATTTTGATGTTTGGAAAAGAAATAAATACTCATATTATCAGCGTAATAATGAATACTAATATTTCTCAATCTATTCCCTTGAAGACAGTCGACAAGATATACTGCAATCAACATCATTTCCAACATGAGTTGTACAATCTTGCAAAGAAGTCCAGAAACTGCACATCACTAATCATAACAAGAGATAGAAACTGAAAAAATTGTGGAAAAATATTAGAAAAAATATTAAGACGACTTTCAGAAGCAGTCGAATGGTTGCTATTGAAAATCAACTAGTTTCCAAACATCAACAGGCAAATAAAATTGGTTTATAGTAGGTAGTATAGTAGTAGATACATACAGTTTGTTTTGAATGGTTTGAGTCCTTTCTGCATCTTGTCTATTATCGTTATCGATGGTTGCAGAAGATAACGCGTCGAACAATCAAAGAGCTGAAATGTAAAAATGGCTACGTGGAAAGGGTATACCATATTATTCCAACCGAAGCGAGCTATTTCCAAAATACATTGAACCAATTACATTCAAAACCTAGTTGTTGGAATGACTCGTAGAAGCGGTCTTACAGCTGGACTATTAGACCATTAGATTCATTTGAATACAAAGATTTATGTGGCGTGCAAAAATATTCAGAAGTTTAGATTTTGATACGTAATTTCAATCAAGGTTGTGATATATCTTCAACAATGGCATTTAATCAGAAACACAACAATAGCAGTAAGTTAATTCGTTATTTGGAATTGGCTTTGATTGAAAAACACTTGAGGAACGGCAAAGACAACCCAAAGCTTCCAAGGGATTCTTGCAAGCGCATACAAGATGTTAGGAATGTGATAGGTGTCCAAAGACTAAGTAAGTACGGTTACAAATGATGTGGAGTACCTATTCTTGTAATTTGAACCAACTAGGATTTCGGGAAGACTAGTTATGTCTAGTGATTATTATTTTATTTTTGTCCTATTTGTGCCAGATATAAATTTTTTCATGGGCTAAGCCAAGGAAGATTTTCCTCTATCACTAAAAAACTAATTTTCTCACAATGCCTAAAAGCATTGAAAAATGTTTATAATACACAATAAATTGATTAATTTGGCAGCGCCACTGCAACAAATGCTCTAGAAGAATACCCCGGCAAGAAGACGCTTTCTGCAAACTTGAAGCTTGCCTAACAGAGGCATAAGCTCTAGTTTGACCTGACTTAGATACGCCGTTTATTCTGCAAATCGACTCCTTAGATCTTGGCCTCAGAACTGTTCTTACCCAATCATCAAATGAAGGAGAATATGTCATTACATACGTCAGCCGGTCATTAACTCCCACCGAAAAAAAATATCATAGTACCATAGATCACTAATCTTGTTTTGTACTTATGGCAAACTAAAAATATGTCACAGAAATCATATTTGTTGATCACATGAACACTTCACAACATAAACCGTTGAAGGCACCTTGTTTAAGCCTGATGAAAGGTCACAAGGTATTTACTGTGCTGTACTATGTATGACGCGTTTTATATGTGTCGACATTTACCGGACAATGCTAATACCCACTAATTTCTGTATTTCAGGGCAGCATATACATTCTATTATGGAATGTGTATGTATAATATATGTTACTCCAAGATATATCAAGCACTATTTCCATAGAAACGCTACATTTCTGCCCGAATGAATTTACATCGTCGAGAATATTCAAGAGATAAGACGTGCCTCTTGTTATATACAATATATTGGACTGTTCAATTTAAAACACATTGAATATATCTCATACTATTTTCAAGTTACTTTCTATAGAAATACATTTAACAAACTGAATGATTTCGTTTATTCATTTAAGGAATATTTCGCTATTACAAATTCCAATTTCTAATGAAGAAAAAAAAAATATTTTGAATTTTTATTTTGTCACACGTCCCTGTATATTGTCCTTACTAAAACTCTTGAAACTGCCATGTCATTCTGAACGTAATTCAATTAAAACAGCTTCGAACGTGAAATTATGCAGCCAGACACTGTAAGGGCTTTAATCGATTACTGATGAAGTTTAAACATAACCAAATTATTAGGAGGAATAAAAAGCATTATCCATCAAAGGAACTACTTTATGCCGCATTAGTGTGGTGATTGAACTTTTACTAATATTATCATTATTATAGTAATTGTTTCAAACTCTTTCTAAAATTAAAGTTGATAATAACAAAATTAACAGTTATTGTCTTATTTCGATTTTAATATGATTCTGAATTTTGAAGATTTATTAGTATGGGCAGTTTTTCACCAGTAATTTAACAGAGAAATGCATTGAAGAACCATGAATCAAAATCTAAAATACAGACCTCCATTGAAAACAATGAACCGCAATGGAATAGATACAAACCTTAATTGTTTTTATAAGGGTAATTTCAACATGCCCCACCATAGCCTTATAGTGGAAAAAGACCCAGGTCACATAACAAATCAAGAATTGATAAAGCAAGAAATCAGTAATAAAACAATGGTCCAAATGTATAGTATGATGGACACAAAGATCCCATGCAAACTGCCTAAAAATTATGGTTGAACAACTATCTTCTGATGCCAACTTGCAAAGTGTCTCCCTGGTATATAGATAGTAGTTGGATATTGGGTATTTTTGGACTTTAAAATGTAACATACAACTGGGAAAATCACTAACTATTTTTCAGGTTAAGTTGGTAGCAATAAACATATATGCTCCTGAGTCTTGAATAGAAACCTCCCATCCTCGAAGGCCCTGAAGGCTATTGAGTTCTGAAAACACTAGCTAGCAGAAAAAAAGGAACCCTACCAGGTCATGAAGGTAGACTAAAAAAAGAGGAAAAAGACAGCTCTACCACAAAAGGTACAAACTCTGGATCAGCGCCCTAGTATAGTAAAAAACTGAGCGGATAGACGGAAAATTGGATGGAATCCTACTGAAAAAATACTTCAAAGAAAAAACACAAAAGATGATGACTATAATGACCAGAATCGACATCAAACTGGTGGTAGGTCCTCTGACCGTCAAGGTCAATGGCCCGTCAAATACAACCTCAAGACGGCAGATGACATCAACAGCAGATTCTGCGGGTAAGCTATGGAAACAGCAGAACTTCTTCTGCTCATTTCACACACCTGGGTACCTCGAAGGAGTAGTTGTAACACCTTGACAAGTGGGACATGAAAAATAGCCTTTTTTTTTAACGGGTCCACGTACTTTTGAAGCAGAAAATTGAGATATAGATTCTTGTACAAAATAACCTCTAGATATAGGTACAGACTAACTGAAAAGTCTAAATCTCCAAACAGTCTATAATTTAGTTTGTAGTCCATAAGTCTTTGAGATCCACCAGTTTTTTAAGAATATATTTCAATTAATGCCTGAATGCCTACAAGAATAGAAAAGCTATTCATTAAACTCTTTCATAAGTTTTTGAAAATATCAAATATGTACTTTAATTAGGTATTTCCCAAACAATATGTAACAAATCAGCTTCTTAGCGTGCCTGGGCCTAGATGTTCAATTTCCCGAATCATTGACGAGGATTTTCCAAACACTATGTTGTCCGTTGACCTATGCTTCTACAAATTATTCTGCCTCTTATTACAAAGTGTTATGGTTTACGTTGCTTCATAGTTTTGATTACCCCAAAGTTTTGTTATGCTCTCAAAAAAATCGGTGTTGGCTATTTTTGCTCGTATCTTTCTGCTAGGATCCCATCTATTGTTTCACATTCCCCAGGTACGTTGATTGGCTGTTGTTCTGTAATAAGACGATCTATGAGCTTCTGTAGTTTTTCAAAGTATCAAAGAGTATCATCAGTGCAACGTATTTTTCCATTAATGGAGACACTTTCATCATGCTCTCTAAAACTTCGTTGAATGTATCTTATGATCTGCAGTCTTGATTCACTCCTCTTGTTATTCCAACCTCTGGGGAAGATGCCAGCGGTCTAATGACACTAAAGATAAGCAATAATGCATATATATCTTTAATCTATGGGTGATTTTTCCAGTATTTCTAGCATCACATAATAAGAAAACACAAAATAGATATTTATATATCTACTGCGCGAAATCTACTGTGGTTATCGAGCACTGCTTTGAAACAATAGTCAAGGTCATCAAACTATCTTATATGTTGGACATTTTATAGCAAAACACATATAATTATCGAATCCTAACTCAAAGACGCTTCGATTTAAACAAATATTTCAGACAAAAATTGTGAGGAATATCACAATATGTTTGATAAGAGTTAATATGATTTATGCTATGTAAAACAAAATTCTAGACTTCCGTATCAATTTCTTTAATACGACAATAAAGTTCTGTACGTATTCATGGAAGCCTCAAAATTTGTTTTGTTAGCTAGTTGCTTATATTCGTAATAAAGTTTGTAATAATCTTGGATAGTATCATCTAGTCAACAGCTCAAATATATGAATGTGATCAAGTTTCCAACAATTACAACTGAGGGTGTTAATGTTTTTAGAAATACGGGTTGAAATTCAATAAGCGAGTTGGTGAAAACCCTACGGCTGTTTTTAAATAAGTGCACGAAACGTTGCCAAGTCGTTTAACAGTTCATTCAATTAAAATGGTCTCTAACCCATGAAGCTCTGCAGTCAAGTTTCTAATTATAATCGATATAAGTGTTAACGCAGTCTAAATGAAGTTTCTTAATATGTCTTAATTATCTTTTGGGAATGTTGTTTAGAGGGTTTTATCTAATTTACTTCTCATTAAAATCTATATTTGATGACAGACAACACCATACATTGTAACTGGGATATGAAGTAGAATTGTTATATTTTGATTTTCGTGTCGGTACTTTTAAACCTATACTCTGGACATTATTGTGATTCATCAGACAAACATCAGACTTTAAGAAAATGGTTGCAAAGAGTTTGATATCAAATAGAAACGCCTTAATAATTCAACAAAATGTCGACAAACGTAATATCAATTCATTTTATCTAATTTCTTTTGCCTGTTATTATTTATCCGATTGTATCTTTGAGATCTATCTATATTCTTTGAGATTTAGCTTCATGATCTTCTTAGAAAGTGTTATATAATTATTCAAACTGCTTCATATTAATTTGGAGCTTCGCTTATTGTCTTGCTAGAAAATGAAATATATTAAAGTATTTCCACTAAATCATGATTTAAATGTTTCCTCTTAAGACCTGTAGAAGCTGGTCGATTTCTGAACACAAATATATCACACTTTTCGCGATAATTTTGACTTGGGGAACTCTCAAATAGATTGTTTTTTTAGTAATTAGGTATATGATCTATTTAGTTTTTGATAGTGCTAGGAATAGTGATTTCATTTCACCCAAAATATAATTTGTGAGACATTAATTTTAATTATCAAAAACTTATTTTCCATAAGAATAATCTCAATTCTGAAGTGCCATTCAAGAATAGAAACTGAAATACTCATATAATCAACATACACTGTATACCAACAATAATCAGAAAATTTTTTATTGAATAGTTCATCCATGGATTCTGTTTTTGTACGAACATATTGGACCTCTATGCGGTTGTGGATATCAATGTATGGCAATTTGGTAATTGCATTTTGAATTGAGTTGATCACCAACATTATACAACAGCTTATTTGTTTGTAATTATCCCAGAAACCAACTAGATTTTTGGATAAAATCAAATCTACTCCTAGCAAGGGTCGTAATCTAATTAGTGCCTTATTATTCAATGAATTACCTTAACTGTAGGAATGTACAGAATTGATAACATTTTCTTAAATAGTGATTTTAAACTCAAATTAAACGTAGCAGTTTCTTCATGGAAAACCTAAATTTTAATGCAGTCAAGCACTGATCAACTGTTGTGTACATAAGTCTCTTGATAGACTTATCGTGTCTTAGTTAAATCTACCAATCTACCAAAGAACGATATACTTGAAAAAGTATATCAGGTTCCTTTTTTAAGTCTTAACGTCACTGGTCAAACTGTTAGGCGTGTTCATTTGTTTGAAACTCATTCTAATTCTGGGAACTCTTCGATGTCGTGGTAAGCAGTTCCTTTCTCACATCAACAGTGGTTTTTTAGAATATCCGTGATGCTTATAACAATGAAATAGAGTCTTAGATAATCGTGTTCGCTTAAAAGACCATATACCAATAGTATTTCGCGATTGTTCAAAAAGAGAAGCTGATTTATTAGACAGGCAGAAAGCCTATCTAAATGTACATAAGCTTGACGTACGCCATGTATTTCCATTCAAAACCGTAGAGATTGATTTGTGAGAAGACTTTTAGCCATCCTATAAATGCGCTCATTAGTTATTTTGCTTATTCCAGTCTAGTAAGCGAATCAGTCATGTTAATGTACTTATTGTCGAAATAAATTGGCACTAAAATGAGTGGACCTTGTAGCCATCACTCATTAGTTTTGTTTTTGGACGCCATCTCAAGCATAGAATACACCATTTCGACTGTTATCGCTTTTATAGCACCTCCGCGGTGTAAAAGGATTGAAATTACAATATGTATTCCTATCGGATCGATTGAATATCGTCCGACAAAATCACATCTTAGCGATTAATATGTCTCAGAAGACGATAGTATGCTTCCTTACCAAAAAAATCTGCCTACTTTGAGGTGCCCTCTTAAAAGCCTGCTCCGAGTAAGCCAGGCATCATTGAATCAATCAGCTTCATTATTCAGTACTGTTCTCTGCCGGTAATATGTACCTCTCTACCCTCATTATTAACAGTCATATGTGCCATTTTGTTACGGCCCATCAAAATGATAAAACATCTCTTTCAATACTTTGACTGAAATGAACTCAGATTTAGAATTAGTACATTTTCTATTTGAAGTTTGAATAAAGTTTGATATGATTCTATATACTATTTCTTAACGTTCAAAATATGTATGAAAATTTAAGCTTGAAATTGAAATTGAAAAGTTCTCACAAATTATTTCACG
This sequence comes from Diorhabda carinulata, assembly GCF_026250575.1. NCBI lineage: Eukaryota > Metazoa > Arthropoda > Insecta > Coleoptera > Chrysomelidae > Diorhabda > Diorhabda carinulata. The sequence goes on along the minus strand of NC_079462.1, from coordinate 24,331,147 downwards.
TCTAATTAATCGGAGGTTCATCTAGTTTATCATTCTTTTAATCCAGTATATCCATTTATTCTTCAAACATAAGATTGTGACTTTTGCCTTTTCCAATTACTCTCAATTTTTTTTAACATCCAAACCCCTCAAAATCTGCGTTTGTGGAGAAATTACATAATTTAAACCGCGTCTATAATTCAAGAATGTGATCGTATTGTTTCGACTGGATAGTGGGCTTTGTTCAGAACTGTATCTTTTTTTAGAATTTGTTAAACCCAATTAATATAATGGTATTTATAATGATTTCGTCCAACAAAAGGCCTTGTTTTTCTTTCTAAAGTCCATATTCACACAAAGACTCGCATGTGACCGTTGAAATAGCATTAGTATAATATGTCCAGAACTACTAGTTTTCAATGCAAATGTATTTTCAAAGATGTCGTATTATACCGTGAAACAATGTAATGGATTAAAATTTAGTTATTCATGTGAAGCATAGACTAGAGCCGAGGATTAGCAAAAGTTCGTCTTGAAAATGCAAATTGTAAGGCTACGGTGCGAAGAGCGGTGGACGATGAAGTTGCCTTTCATACTTTTAAATCCGATTTAATTTGATTCAAGATAAGGATTGCTTCTCTTAACTAAAGCTGTTATTTTGTATTTTCCGAAAAAATTATTCTAGAAAAAACGATTAAATGGAAAGCATGAAGAGCTAATCAAGTTAATAAGTATTGATAAGTGTTAAAAATTCATTTGACGTTAATTACGTGTTTATTATTAATAATTAAAGCCAAACTTTTTAGTCCTGATGGTTTATCAGCTTATCTATTGCGAGACTGTGCAAAATCATTGTGTTAGCTGTTTTATATCTCGTTAAAATCTGCTAAATTCGGATGGTATAGAAAAATGATTTGTCCCATTTTGAAAAAATATTATGAGGTTGTTATTAAGAACTATCGCATCACTTATATTCAAGATATTTTAAACTCTGCTTTACGTTATTTTCCACGTAAACCATCCATATGTAATGGACAGCATGCTTTTTATCCTGGTAGATCTACAGTCTCGGTTTAACGTGCTTAAAGCAATTTACGGCAGCCCACTTAGAGAACGGTAGTCAGGTTAATGTCACGTACAGATATCAGAAAGAGTACAGCCCTTTATCTCTTGGAACTTGACATTCTTCTTACCAAGCTACCCAACATTAGTTTAAGTATTTCAATTACCAATTTTCTCTTGTCATACTTCATTATCATGATTTTAACTTCAATTAACGCATTTATGATCTAAATACAATTTGTGAGTGGTACCATAAAATTGCACATCCTCTCAAAATTTCAAAATGCACTACCCTATCTTTCACTAGGAAAACCCGATTCATTTCAATTATCGCATTTCTAATAATGTACTTAAGTGGTCTGTAACTTTTTAAAATGTTGGTGTTAAGTTTGATAGAAAACTAACATATCTTATCCTTGATAGAGCCTTCAGAAATCTTGGTTTAGTACTGAGAAACTCTATTTTTATTTTTAATGCATTCGTTCTCTCGAATTCATATCAACAAAATAAATAATATTCACAGAAAATATGCGAATATACATGGTTCAAAACACACTGTTACAATGCTTTAACCTAAGCGATTCAAGTGTTCTTTCTTGATGTTCCTTCACAAAAATGTGACCAATAAAATTGACTGCTAGATCTTAGCATACTGTACATCTCGATTCTTTTTTCTTTATTCTATTTCCCATTTGCTAGCACTAATGTTGTCAAGGGTGTAACTTTAAATTGGATGAATCAATATCACTGTCAAATGCAGAGCTCTTTGGATATGTTTTGCAGCACGATTTCTAAGATCTTCTTCTTAAGGTGCTATCTTCACTTAATGATGGTTTATGATATTCTCGGCACACTTATTTTGGTACTAAGTGGTACGAATTAAAGATGATGTGTTCATACCAGACATGTTTTTTAACCATGAATGTTTTCTGCGACCAGGTCCACGTTTTCCTTCGATTTTTCCTTCTATTATTAATTTCAGGACATTATACTTGTTGTTACGGAATATGTGGCCCAAATAAGCGTTCTTTTTTCTCTTTATTGTTGTAAGTAATTCTCTCTCCTTTCCCATACGTTTAAGCACTTCATCGTTAGGTATATGTTGAGTCCATGATATTTTTAGTAATCTACGGAAGATACACATTTCAAAAGCCTCGAGGCTGTTCATGGTGTCCACTTTTAATGTCCATGTTTCTTCTCCATACAAGAGAACTGAGTGCACGTACGCCTCTACAAAACGATATCTTTATTTTAAGTTCATGGTTGCGTAATAGGTTTTTCACCTTTAGGCATATGGCTCTAGCTTGTTCTATACGTGATCTTACTTCGAGGACAGGATCTACATTTGTCGTTATGCAGCTGCCTAGATATATGAATTTCTCAGCTTTCTCTATTGCGGTCTCATAGATGTTTATGTTCAGTTGTGAGTTTGGAAGTCTTTTTATGACCATTATTTCTTTTTTCGTTACAATAATTTTCATGCCTAGTTCATCTTCCACTTCTACAACTTTGTTGATTGGGCGTTGAAGGGCTTCTGGATTGTCTGCAATAATAACCGTGTTGCCTGCATAACGTACTTTGTTTAATGCTGCCGTTAATTTATATTCCATCCTCGTTATCACCTATTACATTTCTAAGATACTGAAGAAATTTCTTACCGTTTTATTCATCATTACTCTTATTGGGATAGAATTATATAAAATGTTATGTTTACTTTTTCAGCATCTCTCTGTATACTATATTATTTTCATGTATGTACTATTGTTTATTCGTACCATTCAATTTCAATTGTTCCATTGTTAACTTTTATGTTAACTTTATGTTTTTCAAAACTTTCCATTGGCCTCTGGACTATGGGATTGAGTGAATAAATGCACAAATAAATAGAAGGATTATTAATGAGATTCAAGAAATTATTTTTCGTGAATTACATATCAATTGGCCTCGATTTCCTAGCTAATGAATAGTAAAGAGATGTTAAGAAAGTGAAAACGAAAGTGCAAGATAGACAGTTATGAAGAAAAAAGTACAATGGACTAATTTTATTTGATAGATAGATGGATGAGCTATCCCTATAAGGTTTTTGTACGATTTCCTTTGGAATATATAATCATATACATGTGACATGCTGTTACTTCAAAAAAAGTACAACCACACAATGGCAACTACGTATCGGTAAATCCTCAAAGATAATATTCCGTGTTTCAATAATTACATTACACAAAACAGCGAAAGAGATATATTAGATGACGATGTATTCTGTGAAAATTTAACAGAACTACTAGGATTATCCACAAGAAACGTACAAAAATTGTAAAGTATATCAAACGAAAGATATGTTCGAACCGATTTTTCAAATAGTTTATAAAGATGATAGTTTTATAGACAAGGAGAAAATAGATTGTGGATATAGATGTTCACTCAACGAAATATATTACATTGACGAAACTTTGCAACATTATCAAGAATTCTTAACAGACTTTTAACGAGAGAGTATCTACTGGTTTAAATATATCCGAGAAGGAAACGAATCAGGATTTTTAAAAGGTGATTTTAAATATATTCATCTCATCCAAAATATGTGCCTATCGCCAGTATATGAAATCAAATAAAATTAAAAAGTAATTTTCCTTTCAAGATTTAGGATCGGTAATTGTTATATCGCTGAGAAAAAATATCGAAGTAACAGCTTATAACCGGAAGGCATGTCTCAAACATGTGAACAAAGTTGATAAAATGTGAGATATAGATACGCGCGTTAAAGTTCTGATATGGTAATATTGACGACTACAAAATGTTGCTGTCATTTATCCACTTTTGACAAACTTTGGAAAAATAGGTTTTAGTCTTGAATAATTCGTCGCTCATCACTTCTTCTAATTTCTCCATTGGTACTACAGCGTGATTCCTCACAATTTCTGTATAATTATTTGTTTTTATTAAAAAAATTTTGAAATATTATTGGAATATAGGGATATCAAGAGAAAGAATAAATAAATTTGAAAAAATGTACTTGTATTCAATATCCTGCCCATTCTGAATATAATCCATTTTATGAAACTACATTTTTTGATAAATTCACGATGTAGTTTAAGCTTACCACCCTATATATAAAGATATACATAAGTAATTCGGTGTATATTAAAGAGTAGTTAAGAAAAAATAAAATTATATTATTTCTATTTGTCTATTTATAATTATTTCCTAGAAACTCATTAGTTCGAAAACAAAATCAAGAATAAGATTAGAATGCAGAACAGCACTTGTCCTCAATCAACTTTATCATATATTATTTTTATAGAATATGTGCGATTAGTGTGAGTCCTACCTATCCAGCATGGATGTTGCTTCGTCTATAATTCACGTCCATTCAATCCCATATCTATTATCTTCACAAACATAAACCTAAATTTAAAAGGACACAGAATGTTCGTATCATATTCAACCATAATTTGTTCACAAAATTGCAAGGATCATCTTTAGTATTTCCCAGATGCAATTTATTAGCTTTAAGAGTTTCTGCAAGTGACGTTTGGTAAATTTCAACACCATTAGATGTTTTCACAGACAATAGTACATTTATTCTGATATCACCAAGGACAGTTGATGAGTCGATAAGTATTTTTTTTCTTACTCGCTCTTTTCTTTCATTTTACTTACAGCTCTTTGTGTTGCTATGTTTTTTCTCTAAATAGATACGTAATATCCGTTTCTGTTTTTCGATCATTTTTTTTGTTTCATACCATTGACACATCATGTTTACTTTATTATTATATATAAATAATCGAGATTGGAAATACTAATCAACAGTTCCACGTATTAAAAAAATTACATACATTACATACATTTTTAATTTTCGCCTTTTCCAAAAAAGGTACGTCACTGAAATGCTTTGCATTTATAAATCGATTACTAACAAGTTTTTTAGTTATTATCACATATAGTGAAAAGGACGATATGACGATATGAGTCACTTTTGTATTCATTTGTTAGTGAGATACGCGTTATTAAACATTATAAAAAAACATGTAGCTAGTCAGTGAGAAGTTTCATCCATCTGTTTTTAATCCGCCGTATATTTTACATTTCTATGATTGAAAGAGAAAGAGAAATCAGTTAAATAGATTTTATCTCGTAGATAGTAACACGCTTGAGATATTTCCAGACTTTTGCCAGCCGTTTCCAAATTAATCCAGATTAATCGGATTGAAAACTATGAAACCGTGTAGAGACAACTCCACACTCTCGGACTGTATAATTATCTCCTCGAAACGAAACCAGAAATTTACATTTTCAAGTCGAACTCTTCTCAAATCCTCTATACAAAACTAACTCGCATGTGAAACCAAGTTTCAGCCATTTTCGACTTTAGACGGTCAATATATGATGGAACTTCCGTATTACTGTGAACATCCTGAAAAACAAAAGCGCCGCTGACCAAAATGTAGGAAAATTTTCGTGCATTGCGGTAAAAGACAAAGCGGTTGGATATTAATATGATAAAAAGCGGGAACCTTACAACTTGCGGCCTTTTATAATAATTTCATCAAGACCTTTGTACGTACATAGTGCATAAGGATTATTCGTTGTAGATGTAACGATGGTGGCTTACTCAGCGTTATTTATATGTTTCAATGTATATGTACCGATTATAATTACTATTTTTAATACTTCAAATATTCTGTATATACTTCAAAGCTTGACGTTCCCATTTTTGCCTTTTATTAATTAGTGAATATTTAGCAGAGCTATTGGATTGCTGTTTTATATTTTTGAATTTCATTACATACTATGTTTCCAGACATTCTTCGATCATTTATGCATTTAAATTCATTCATCCTATTTTTTGTACTTTTCCATACCGCCATTTGCTTGGTTCTATGTTAGTATTGTTTCTTAAGTAGCCATTTGTTTGCATATCATAGTTTACATATACAAATCATTGTCACTTAAATATCTTGTCTTGAGGTTGGGCCAGATCCGTTGGGTAAACATCGGAGGAACATTAATGAACAACTTAAGATTCGCCTATGATACTGCTATACTGGCTGAGAGTGAAGATGGTCTTCAAATCCCATTAGAGAGAATCAACCTCAAGTTAACGGTCATCCAGTACCATTTGGTGAACTTTTCCGATTATACCGCTGGTTATCGCAGTTTTTGGCCGTCCTGAATGGTCGTTGTCAGTCAAGCTGATATCACCACGTTTGAATTGAATATTTAAATACAGTTGGATATACGTTTTTCTCAATTATCAGAAAAATCTGACGATTGTTAAACATAAACTAACCGACAAAAATGCCTGAAACATCAGTGAAGCTTTTCAATGCTATTTTTGAACATCGATTTGTTGAAATTGGAAACTTTTCAGTCAACCCTTATATAAATAATAACTACGGTTTATAATATGTTGTACCACATTTTTGTCTGTTTTCCAAGAACATCAAATATACATTTTAAGATGTGAAAATATCAATAATCTTGAACACAGTTAATATATTATGTAGAACTTTTCTATTTACCACTCCATTCGTAAGCAATTTCAGCTCTTAAACTTTTGTTGATGATACGGATCTTATCGACGTTAATTAAATGCGTTTTAGCTTTGGCTCGCAGCCAATTAAGAGTTGTTACAAAAATTTCATTGCATCAGACTGTTTAAATTAACACAAGTACAATCATTTATTATAACCCGAAGACTAAACAAATGTTTACTATTTTCGGTTTACATTTACGCTATTCAGTCAAATGCTACTGAAATTTTAAATGGTTTATATTATGACCAGCATCTTATACCTGATTAAATGTAAAATTATTTTTTGAGACAATTATGAAATTAAGAATACATCGCTTGTAGAAATTAAATTTCTATAATTATTTTTTGATTTTCGGACAGTAACTAATATTGGAGTTAATGATATTATCAATTAACAGTTTGTAAGGTAAGCATTTATGTGGAAGGAAATTATAGAAAGCTTCTATAAATTTTGTGTTGAATAAATTTTCACTAAACTTTTTTTTGTCATTTTAACGTATTTTTTATGAAATAATATCGTGAGTAGGAAGTGTGACAATTAAAAAATGAAACTGACGCTGTGAATATTATTCGTTATAAGATGATTTAATGATATCTTAATCTTATTTCTGGTTATCACCTTCCGCACTAATACAATGACTTTAGCGATATTTTAAGGGGTTATAGCAGTGGTAGTAAGACTAGAAGCTCCTACAGTACCCTCGTTACGATTGTTCGTATGTCTTCAATCGTTCCAATATTCGTTACTTCGCTGAAGAAAAAGAAGTTTCAGGGTGATAGATCTGGTAGATAGGATGGCTTTACTAATACTGGGATCTTTCTGAAAGCCCATGTCTCAATTGCGTATTGTCGTTACGCAGTTATTCACAATGGTATACTAGATTGACATGGAACAACTCCCTCACGAACCACCTAGCGGCTGTTTAAGAAACAGATTAACATCGTTTTCACAGTCTTACAAAAATAATTGAGAGAACAATTCAATTCAATAAGACCTACAAATTATCTTCTTTCTTCTATTTGACTGTATTCAAGTCTATTATAAAAAGTTGATGTGGCAATAAAAAACTCGACATATGATAGGCTATTATTACTTTTCTATTTCTCACTTAATCCCAATTATCAGGTTTTGTACAAAATGTTTTTTGATATCTAGAGAAAGAATAGTCTAAAGGCGATGAATCAGGAGATCTGGCTGCCTTTTCTATTGTAACTTCTTTCAAATCATTCCACTTTTGTGTGTTATCTATTGTGGCGATCACCATTTTATCTGAAAAGACAATCTTACTTGTAAACAAGGACACAGTCCACACTGTGGTCTTGGACGCAGCTTGTTATTTAATGAATTAGCTACCTTATCGTTCTTCTAAGATCACACTCTCAATTTCATATCAATTAAAAAAACTCTTGATATTTAAACACAATTCATGGCAAAAGTCATATTATTTTCTTGAACACTAACTTTTTTCTTAATTTTCTTTTTCTCTATAACTCTTTATGCCCTTTTGACCGTCAAAGTATTGACATTTTTCATTCTGCATGCATTCCTTTGCTACTTCATTCATCTGCTGTATTGTTTTCCCTTGTCTTTCCCCTTCCTGTGCTATTTGTTGTAGCCAAATTTTCCTGGGTCTTTCTTTCCTCCGTTTCCTATATCTTTTTGCTTCTGTTACTTTTCTTATTAGGCTTTATGGTGTTCCTCTCTTTATGCGTCCATACCAGTTTAAACTGTTTTGTTTCCTATTGGTTTCTCTTTGACCTTATATAAAATTATCTCGTTTTCCCTGATATCTTTCTCAGTTGCTTGATCCTCACTGCTACTCTGTATTTTTTCGTTCATTATCCAAGTTTCACTTCCATATATTAACGTGGGTACTGTTATCGAGTTGTATACTTATGTTTCTATGGCTTTTCCTGTTTCTTTTTTCTCAAGAATTTTCCTATTAAGAGAATTTTTCCATTATTGTTAATTCCAAAGGATTCTAACGTTGGCACTATTAAAGTTTATATCTGCGGTCTCAATGAATTGATACTATTTATAAAGTATACTGTATAGAAAATATGTTTCAATGGTTTAATCTGGAGTAACGTGAGGTACGCCTATCAGAAATCTTCATTGTTTTTTGAATAAACTCTGCTCTTTACAGTAACAGTAACCGCAGAGATCTGTTAGATTTCCACTATGATTAATTACGTGAAATTTCTTAGTGTCATTATCATTTATCGATCTCTAACTATCGTACATACCGATTTCGTAGCCTTTCTTAAATAGAAAATCCAAGGAAATTGGCATGGAAAAGCAAATCAGAACCAACACGAATCTTACGAAACCGTTAAAAATGACCGCCTCTATAGCTCCAGCAATTTAAATAGAAGGAAATAAGTGACCCTCTTCCGTCTAAGAATCGGACATCCTCGTATCACACATGACTACCTATTAGCAAGAAATCACAAATCAATGTGCGGGATGTGCAATAATGAATTAATAGTGAATCACCTCTTAATTGACTGTTTAGAATATAACAATGAACAAAAAATTAATCAATTACCACAATTACTGGAAAAGGTACTTCAAGAAACTTATGAACTACCTGAAAGACTGTAAACTAAGTAGTAAAATCTAGATTTAACGATCAAATGTATTAGACCTTAATTATTCGCTAATAACCCTATAAGAACCCTGTGTAAGAGATAGAAAAAAAAATAAAAATTCTATGGAATCTTACGAAATATACCCTTCACCGTAGTCATGTTTTTTAAAGAGCAGTTTAAAAGAATGACAAATTTTCCTCGACATTATCATTAGATAATAATGGAATACAAGTAATTACAACGTTGAAAATATATCCCTTTTTTCATCAGCACTATAATTTGGAAACATTTTCTCAAGCCATCAAAGAACAATTAATCTTTTGTGCATCGTTTTTAAACACTGTTCCTATAGAAAATCTGCTCGGTTACCATGGCGCCTATCTTCGAGATTATTTTTTAGCGCCTGTACGGGAAGTAAATTGTTTTTTGCATAGAGTGACGTGTGCATCCCATTCATTGAAGCGAAGGGAGTAAAAGATCTAATCAATCATGGCCCTGTCTATTACCACCCTTACCGAAGGATGTCGACATTCGGTAATCCTGCCGTTTCATTCCGGTAGTGATGACGCTCGAGTATAGACATTTTTCAACGTACGAATCATTTTCTGATAAGAAAAATTCGCATATATGAGGATAGGAACTCGTAATAGTGCGGGATGGTATCCGCCAGTATCGACCTTGAATTTGATCAAATTCCACAAAAAATTGTTGAGGGTATAAGTAAAAACAGTTCAAAGTTGCTTAAATTTGCAAATCTCGTATCATTTTGCATAAACAATTAATAATAAAATCCAATAGAAAACTCAGTGGAAGATAATAAACCCAAAGGTGAAGACACTTAAGATAATATTAGAAGAGTCATATATAGACAGGTCAAAAGCTTCAAATGCCTTGACTCTAACATAGTATAGAAGATTGGAACAAGAGCTAAACGATAAAAATAGAGCAGCTTGGAGATTATTCAGTGCAATTAAGATACAGTTTCTAGCCAATAAGGTAATACCAAAACAAATAAAAACAGGAATATATAAAAAAGCAGCCACATCCATATTGACATATAGATCAGAAATAGACACCCACACATAAACAAAAAAGTAAAATTCAATGAGATTTCTAGAAAAAATAGAGAATAACTTGAATTTGAAATCAATTCAAAACAAAATAGAAAACCATGGAACTGGAAAAAAGCAATTAGGATGGGAGGAGAAAATGGAGAAATGAGATGGCAGGAAATTAATTGAAAGATACAGAAAAGGAAAGAATGGAAACTACTGTGAAGAAGAGAGCCTCGTTATGACTCAGCTACAGCATGCCTTACACTTAAAAAGGTAGAAAGGCTCCAATATTAAGTAAGTAAGTAGTTTCAGGTACTGATCAATCCCCAATGAATATAGCTTCTAATAAACGCCAATTTACTAACAAATTTTCTTAATGTGAGTTTAGATAAATTTATGCTTTTCTGATTCTTTCTTTAATAATTTTTTGACGTGTTGTTACATGTAGATCTATTTATATGTTGTGGTTGAATACATACCATAGAACATCTATCATTTGTTGGAGTCATTGGAATAAAGTTTTCTGGATGATTTGTAGCCAGCCCCATAGCTTAATGATCGCTTTAAAAATTTTGTTTTCTAGATCTAAACTTTCTTAAGGATTCGTTTTGTGTTCACAGCCACTGATACCTGTAAGATACTTCGTACAAGATTCTACATCTCATTGTTCTGCTTCCAAAATACCTAGACTCTCCTTCCAAAGGAGCCTATTTTTGGGAGGGAACTTCTTAAGGTTTATTCACTATTTCTTCATGGTACTTGAGCTTTCTAGCGAAATGGGAAGGACCCTCGCAGAGTAGATACTCTACTGTTTTCATAGCCTCCTCGTAGAATCTGCAGTTGTCGTCCTCTGACATCTTTAGGTAAAATTTGACGGGGCAGTGACCTGTGAGTAGACCCACCATATGTTTCATATCGTTTCTGGTCATCAGGAGAAGTTCTTCAGACTTCTTAGATGATATGGTTATGAATATTGTGTATTGTCTTATTCTTGAAGTTTCTCTCCAGTCACACTCCATCTGATAATTTAGCCATCCATTCAGTTCGTTATTGATGTGGCATCTCATGAGGAACAGTACGGCTCTGGTCCTAGATATGGATTCGTTTGGCAAAGATGTGTACTTCCTCATTATCTGGTGTACCCTGGTGGCCTGGTAGCCATGGTAGGGTTAGTACTTTGCTTTTGTTAGCTAGTGCTTTTAGAGTTTGCTTACATTCCCACACTTGTCGAGCTCTTAAGAGCTGCAAATTCGTTTGTTCACATTTTTTTTCTAAGGATACTTTAAATTTTCCAATGCAGCTCATTTCATGTCAATTTGGTTTCATGTTTTGTTTTCTGTTGTTTCCAATTGAGTCTTTTATCCGAATGGATTCCTAGGTACTTGATACTGTCTTTCTGTGGTATTTGTGTATTGTGTGACTATCCTTGCGAATCGTGATTGTTATGTTGATTCACTTTCATTAGCGTTAATCCTTCCTTTTTGTAGCCAATGGTAATATTTATTAAGGTGAACTTAGAAAGAATGACTGTGCCGTCAGCGAATGTAATGTTTCAAATACAATTCTTCATACTACACTTAAGCAATTGAGTAATAATCAAACTTTTGCTTGGAAGGTTATATAGAATATAAAAAGCGGATCATAATTTGGAGGAATTTTGTTTTTGATTTTGTATTCCTGTTCCTGGTGCCAGGCCTTAACATATGCTTGACTAACATCGCAGATTATAGCAGAGCAGTATGCTTTATTTTCTAAAGCACTGTTTATTACTTGTGTGAGTCGATGAACTGTGGAACTCCAATTTGGTGATGGGCTAATCTTTCATAGAATTAGTATTTAAAATGGGATAGAACTGGGAGTAGACTTGTTAGATCATACCATGTGACGTTGGTTGATCCTTACCGGGTTCACCACTATTACCTAAGCTATTTTGAATGATTTTGGCCAATGTCCAAGTAGTATAATAGTATTATAGATATTTGCCGGAGTGACCTTCCCTTTTTTGGCAATTGTTCCAGCATATAACAATTGTCGATTCTCTTCTTTTTTGTGCATTGTTTTGTTGTGTATTGTAGTCTACTTCTATGTTGAATAGTTGAAAAATTATGATAAATATTTGGATATATAATTTGTGAAGAATGATTCTAATATGACAATAAGTGTTCTAAACCACCTTTGAGCTTCCAACATAAACAGTATTTCATTCAAGATATCTACAAGATAGTCCTTAATGGTGTATATCTATACTTTAAGGGTAGCTGTCCATACCCATTCTAATTTCTAGAAAAGTGCTCATGTTCAATACTGTAATTGGATACAGCATAAATTTCATCAACATCAACAATCTCAAGTAGTTCATATACATACATATTATAATCTGTTACAATGTATTTTTCATGAGATCCTATGATTTATGGTGAAAATTGACGAGCTCGAGAATCTGATTCACATTTGATAGGGCATGTCAATAATAGATTTTGTGTACCAAAAACACGAGTACAGTTTTTGTTCCCATTTGTTTTTTCACAAAAAGAATCATCTCTATTATATTTTTCATCGTGAGGAACCTTAAAATAACATGATCCGATAATATCCATACTTTTTGTGATTTACATGTGATCTAGAAAAAAACGCATTCGAATACAAAAAAATTACACTCAACCCGAAAAGTGAAAAGTTAATATATGTATGAATCTTTTCCAAGAGCAATTTATAAATTGTATAGCATGCGAAATGGAAATGAGATATTTCGCCAAAAGAGAGCAAATTGGCTGGCTCGTTGAAATTTGAGCAAAAATGCTGACTCCAAAAGTAATTATCCCACATAACGGAAAATAATAATCCTAGAATATAACTACAAAATGCTAAATAAGCAACAATATCTTTTTGCTGACTATAATCGAAAAAATAATTTAAGAAACCGTCTTGCTCACTGAGTCCCAGATAAAAATTACGTATTTCTTTCACAATGCTGTTTCAAATATCTGTTTATTATATTAGGCAGTAGATGTCTGAAAATACGCTCTCGCTGGGATTTCATGAAAACAATATTCTGATTTTTTATTGGATGAAATGTTTATCAAATATAAAAAGTAGGTTTATAAGTCCAAGGGTAAAGAGTACATTCCAAGTTGCTCCTATCATTATTTGAATATCTGCAAATAATTAATATTAATCTCATGTGTAGCAAATAAGATTAGGAAATTATGTAGGTGAGTGGAAAATAGAGGTATATTGCAGCCCAGAAGATGTGTATTAATATTCTTCGGCTTACAAATTGTGAAAGCTACTTTCATAAGCAGTAATCGAATCTAACGTATAACCATTCACTTGTTTATACTATTCATCCGATTTTTTTCATCTTGGCTTCAGCTTTCTTTATCAATATCTAATTTCCACTCGCATATACAATCTTTTGGGGCCACAAATAGTGACGTATACTCCATAGCGTCTGGATACAAAATGAATATATTTGAAAATATTGTTTCTAACATGTTATTAAGAAGGAAGAAGCATGTGGTTTTACTCTATTCAACCATTATCATATAAATAAATGATTCTAATTCAAACAAAACTCACTTTAATGATTATTGCTTACAAACAAGTTTTGGAATATAAAAGTTTAGAATTACATTTATTCCTCTTTATAAGCGAGTAATTTGCTAGATTTTTTGTTTGTTGGCAGAACGTTGTCCAATCATCCGACTGCCTAATAATGAATTTATATAGCTTTTACATATATAACTATATACTGTACAACTGAGAAGGTTTTGTTTTCAGTTTTTTTTTCCGATTTCATACCACGATAAATATGAATTTCTGACACTAACTATCTATTCTACACATTTAGTCATTATTTTCAGTTTTTAGTTGTGCGAAATAAACTATACAAAAATCGAAAATTTTCTATTTCATCTAAACACTTTTTGTATTCACACAAAACTCATTAAGGTATCAGCTTCAGCAATACTTTCTGCAAAAGAATTTTATTTGTGATTATCAATTACCGACAAGAGAAAGATTCACAAAGAAAAAAAGCCCAAAGACAATCTAGCTTATTTGTTTCGGATAGATGTTATCAGTTTTTCTTTCCTTTGTTTTTTCGTTCGTCATTTCTCTTTATTTCTATTCAGAACAAACGATTTTCTGCACGTGTGGATGACAAGATGCCTCCGTAATACCATTATAGATATCAATATATATTTCAATTGACTTGAAAACGAAGGCTCCGATGATAATGTTATTAAAACACCTTAGTTTTCGAAATGAGCGCAGAGTTTTGTAATTTTGAAATTGATAAACGTTTTCCGAAATCGTCCGAAAAAACAAATCGCAGAATTGCATTCATTACGTGAATATTCGAAATATAAAATTATATTAGAAGCATACCCATGTTTAGATAAGAATTTTATGACGTTCTGCAAGTACAACATTTTTTTTCAATTATGAAAGTTACGATTGCAGTAAAACAGAGCCTGGTGATCCACATTCTCTTCTGTGCTCTAAGCTAGCCAGGTTTCTGGTCAATTTTGGGTCGCTTATTAGTCTAAATGCTCTCTACTGTATTGAGTCAATCATTCTAGGGGTATATTTAGGAACCGAGCTCAAAACGTGAGATAGTATATAGCTTTTTGGTCTTAAGGAGGGCTCCAAATTTTTAATAAGCTGACATAGCTAATTCAGCCAACAAGTAGCACCCACCAAGCGATGCGGTGATGGTGATATTTTATGTCCAGAAAGGACCAGATCATCAGATGCAGGGTCAGCCTTCTTTTCAAAAATATCAGCCTGCGTTTTTGATTCTTGATTGCTTTCACCCTACTCCAAAATATTTTCAACATCGGTATTTACAGTAGTATATTATTAAGCGAGTTTTAATACTAAGATACAAGAACATTACACACAAATTAAGATAGTCATCACACATTTTGTGTATGAAATTGACTGTAAAGCCAGAAACTGAATATATGGCACTGAACTCTGAAAGTTTATTGTTTCTTCATGTATTTGTAGAATATATGTTGTTGATGGTGTTATAGAGTTGCATAGTTTGTTTACAGTATCCATATTATTATTTTCGGTATCATCAACGTATCCCTTAGTCACAAAAATTGATCGCTAACCGCCATGGTATTTCAGTGCAGCATCTACTAATAAAATTGCCGGAAAAGGGCTACAACAATACCATATATGTATATAAATTACGGTCTGGTAATTTTATTTCCCCATTACTTCAAATTTATTAATACCAAATTTTGTGTATATTGTGCATTATTGGGTTATTTCTGTAGAAAAAACTATTCTGAAAAGATAAAAATGATGTTTAATATCCAATATGTTTCCATTAATAATTAATTTATTATTTGTTTTGCGTTTCTCCATGAATCCCAATTCTAAGTAGATAAAATTTTAGAAATGTATCTAGTTGACCCTGTTTATTCAAAATATTTAACGCACATGTATATACCAATAATTTACATTTTTAATGTACTGCGCTTTTTAATGGAAAATTCAAAAATGTGACAGTTATTCTAAAAATTATACAGCCCTCGAGATCGAGATATGTAGTCCTAAATGAATATAGTATAAATGAAGCATAAATTTCCTTTCCACGTATTCGCTACAGCCAGATGCAATGGAATCGTATCTCTCATATGTGACAGAGGGTGTGATATCGAACGTCAAAAATTAGGGCAGTCAACCGTAGTTTTTGATTTCACATTTTTATTTTCTTTTCTGCATACTACATGTACTCATTGAGTTTCTGACAACGGATTGAACGAAAAATTTCAAATACATATCGGAAAATGTACAGTTGTTACTGAAAACTTCTTGTCAAAGCAATCTCAATATTCATATGAAACAAACTAAATGTTATTCATCAGTAATTGGTAAATCTTTTTATCAAATATTACTATTGTATTCTTTTGGTTATCTGAAATTGAGAAAAGCAGTGATTTGATACTTACTCTAAGACAGTCTAAGAGATATAATCAAATATTTAAACACCAATCGAATGTTATAAACGAAAACTTTTCTCATCAAATACTTTTTCAAGGTACGTGTCCATCTGCCATTTTCGGAAACAAGTCCGGACAGGTCTCAGAGAGCGCACTGACCACAGATACATGTCCATCTGTGATCCTCAGTCTCGAGACTTAGTCTCCAGACTTCCGTCTGGAGTTTGATTCATCTTTATGAGGAAAATGAGTTTTTATGGAATATCTAGCATATGTATGAAAATCGCGATAAAAAATGCAAATATTTGAGGAAATAGCAAAAAAAAATCTAAACTTTTGATGGGAAATCCTTACCCAGCAGTCTCTTTTTTCATTCTCCGTTTTTTATCAATTTCGTTTGCCACAATAAAAGCAAACGTCTGACGTGAATCTATTTATATGAATGAAACAATTTATAATAAACACGCAACTCCGAGTGGAATTTCACACTTGACATGAAGTAATCGAGGTCTCGAAACTGAAATAGATGTTGAGTCTCCGGAAGCGGTCTAAGAGTGGTCCAAAGACTTAGTCTCAGGTGGATACTTACCTTAACATGAATATGGAACGATTTCTTCACAGTAGTTAAGCAAAAATCTTGTAACTAATTCATATGCCATATAATATTTTTGTGAAAACCAATCGGATAGCACAACGGTATTAAAAGTCGTACAAGCTTTCCAACCAAGGCTGCACAAAAGGTATAATAAGATATATCTAAAACTTGATAAAACAAAAGAAAAATAACAATATTTTGTAGACGATTTATAGCAACATTAATGTTACAATGAATTTTTCCCCTTCCTATATTCCTGTTTTAGATGACATACTAACAATTACCAAAAAGGTATCGACCGCCCTTAGGTGGTAATAATTTATGCTATATTAAACTTGCATCTTAATGTTTAAGAAGCAGCCTATGTTTAATAAGCAGCCTATGTTTATTATGTATTTCAACTACAAACAGAGAATACTCTTAATTTTTTAATTTATCAAACATCGAACTAACAATCATTTATAAAAATTGAGTAATATCAAATGATATGAATATCAAAGTTTGGATAAATCTGTTCTCATTTTTCTTCCATTTTCAGTAACAATCATTGTTTACCATCGTTTCTTGAAGTATTGATATTTTGCTTCTTTGCTTTCGTCGATTTTGAAGGCAGCAACGACAGACAAGCAATATTCTTTGCGGAGTCTTTCATATCCATTTACTTTTTTTTGATTTTATTCACTGGTAATGAGGAAATGAAGGAAAACAAGGCTGGTTTTTACAACAGAACTAGAAAATATAATAAAAAAGAACCTTAGCAGATTTTTCCCAGAGAACATCGTGGAAAACTTTAGTACTCTTCATACAAGACACCATCCACAGAAAACGCCCAATTAGACTAGATCCAGAAAAACTTGTATAGATCAGTCTAATATGAAGCTACATCTACGTCTACACACAATCAAAACATATACGGTAAGGGGGAAAGAAAATGATTGTTATATATCGAAGTAATTTTCTGACCTCCAATCTTTGTTTCTAAACCTCATGTGCTATTACCTATTCCGATATGATTGGATATGTGTCTCCTCCCACCTTTAAAGTACTTTCAGCGCACTAAAAAAACCGTAAATGTGCCAAAAATTTTGTTTGGGGTGGAGCCCCACTTATAAATATTGACCCAATTTTACTATAATATCATTGGAATCAACCTCTGGTGGAAAATAACGTCCCTAAGCAGCTCAATGAAGAGGAGTAATGGGCATACAATTACTATGACATAATTTTGAGAAGTCTTGTAGATTGAAATCTGGAGAAGTAACGGTGATTGTTAAAGTCTCTAGTTAAATTAAAAATTTATATATATACAGTTTTCCAATACATTCACGTAGTAGAATATTTAAAATATTTAAAATATTCAAATTAATATCTTAATCATATTCCTACATTTCGATTGTCACACAGAAATACGAAAAAATTGTTGATTTCAAATCTACACATATATGCATGATTGTAAGAAGCTCTATAGCAAGCTGACAAAATAAGTTGAAATTTGTGGGAAATATATGTGGTTCCATAGAATTTAGAATCGTGTTATTACATATTAAATTCATTTAATAATTGTTATCATTGTCACATTGAAAGAAAAAGGGAGGATGATCTTACTAATTCACATAATACTTTTGATTAAATAAATTTCTTTAGGTAAAATTGGTCACAGATTTGAATTAAATCCATATTGAAAATATCCGACGTGTTGATCTAGGTGTTTGCTTGGAATTGCAAACGGGGCGTGAGCATATAATTCCATGCAATAAAATTCCGAATAACCAAGGTAGAATTCTAGTGTAACACAAAAGGTACGCGGTTAGACATATTTATCAAACGAAAGAAAGCCTTTTATGTGTTCTGTGGTGAGATGAATAATTCAGAGGATTACGATTTCTCCTCGGTCCCGCTCTCATCCAGAGCTTCAACGAAATTATCACTCTGCGGTATAATCTCTTAAAACTGGACGGTGAATGAGAACATGGAAGTTTTTTGCTTCAAATATAAATATGGTACGTATCATATTATGCATCGTCTCAAACGTATCAAAGAGTACAAATACATTATCAGATTTCCATATTTTGGATCGCACGAAGTTGCTCGACTATAGTCCGAGAAGCTACCTTTACGACGTGTGAAGGTAAAATCAAATGGAATGCCGATTATTAAACAAACCCCCGTATCTACGTATAAATATAGCTCAAAACATAAGAAAATATCATTTAACGAACTGATATACCACCCATCAATTTGGGTTTTTGAGTAACAAATGCACAAATGATACTATATTCTCCCTCCTTATAATTTTTAAAGATTTTTCTAACGCTTTCGATTGTGTTAATCATAATATTTTAATGGACAAATTGCAGTACTATGATTTCAGCGGAACATCTCTTGCATGGTTTAAGTCATACTTTACCAACAGAAGTCAGAAGGGTTGATACAATTATGTCTTCTTGCAAGCCAATAGAATTTGGAGTGCCCCAAGGCTCAGTACTAGGACTTATTTTGTTTCAAATGATTGCGAGAAATTCTCCGTTATCTCGAACACACTTTTCACACTTTGGCGATCAAAATTGAAAATGATTCTATTAATGTATCGGACGATAACGATGGTTAAATGTGGACGCGTTTCTGTAGTTTTAAGATAGTTGTAACCATTTTTTGTTATATAAAAAGCAAATAGAAGATGGTGAACCCTATTACATGAGTAGTCGAGTAGTCCGTGTAATTCGAGCGGTGCTTACCGTGTGGAGATGACTCTAGAACTCCTGTATATGGTAGTTGTCTGGTAGGACGTGCTATATCAGCTGATTTCACATCTTGCATTTTTCCAAAGAAAGGAGTCCCGATAAACATTCTGAGCGTCTGCAGGCATACTCGGTGCTCAAGGGTCAAGTCAGTCTGTCGACTAGGTATTGCTAATAATACTCGGAGTCGGATTTTGCTAAACAGCTCAAAAAATCACATACCATAATAGTATCCTCCAAGCTTTTTGTGAAGATACCTTGACTAAATCGGCCACGTGACTAAGCCATAACATATTTCTCCCAACCTCAACAGACAACAAGCGAATTGGGGATGATGATGATATTTTACATTACATTCTACATTAAACTCAATAAGATTGATTCAACATCAATCCAGAATGTGTTTAAATCGGAATTGAAGTTGGTGATCGGTTGCTGCCAACGGATTTGGATGATAACTGAGTTTATTGGAGCAGCTGATTTGAACGCAGACACCAGTGTGCTATCGTCGGTGGGGCTACATATCAGATCTGCAGTTTTGTCGAGTAGATCGTTGATGAAGAGGACAAAGAGAGTAGATGACACGATGCTTTTCTGGGGAACAACAGAGTTGACCTCAAACCTTTCTGAGGTCTGTTCATCGATAGCGACCATTACTCAAAATGATGTCTATTGATTTTTCGTGTCGATAATAATAGGATTCAGCGAACAGACATATTCAAGAAGATATTCAAGGTCAACTAAAATGGTGTCAACTTGCGTTCAGATGGTGTCATCTACTACACGAATGGATCTAGACACAGTCAGCTAACGGAGACATAAAAGCGCATATGATGTAAGGATGGTTGGCTTTTGTTATGCAGATTGATCTGGTGGTCTTACTAGTCGCTGATCAGCTGGCTATACAAGATATTTATACCAATAATGTACAAATCTGCATCAGAAGTACAGCGTAATAATGATTGCGCATAACGCAACTATTTAGAAGCCCGGAGGATTCTCCATTAATGTAGAGCACCTATTGGCTATGGCAAGTGCGAACAAGGAGTTTGGAAACGGATTACCCAGGCGATTAATACCGAGAAAACATAAGGTATTAGTATTATTCGGATGTGGTTGTAGAATAAGCTCAACAAGTTCCCAATAATGTATCATCAAATTAAGCTTTCCTTTTCTCTTTCTACCTCTCTCTATGTTTATAATTACCTCTCACATATTCTCACGTACATAGAGCAGACCCTTGTACCTTTTTTGTTTATGGCTAAACTTTTTATGTCTGTCACTTGTTGGTGGGTTACATTTTATAAAAAAGCTTCCTTCTATTACTTTATCATCACTACTCTATAGATCCAAAGAGGAATGTTAAGAATTTAGCGTGGAAAATAACAAGACATGTTATTTTATGCGTTTCCAAATAAGTAACTTGTTTTACTCATTACTTCTTATCTATAGCCTAGGCTTTGTTTACTGTTTGCTGAGAATTCTTCGGTTCATTTTTCTGTTTTCAATACACCTAGATACAAATAACTGTATTCTTTACATTTGGATTTTTAGTTTCAGCATTTCCATATTTATTTTTTTGTGTTAATTCTGAAACCTATGTGTCAATTTTTACTTTAATTTATATTCAGGCCAACAATTTTCTTACTTTCCTTTTACTATATATGCTAAGCACTAGTGAATTTTTGTTAGTAGAGTCTGGTATGTATCATTTTTTATTACGCTCTATCATCTAAGAATAAGTTCAACAATTTGGTTGCTAGCAGGTTTTCTCGCGTTACTTCAAATTCCTCTTTTCGAATAAACTATCTTTATTGAGCAGTGTATACGTAAAAACGAGCAGAGCGCTTACATTAAATTAAATGTAAATTTATTCAGTTAAATTTGTGAGAACAAAGACAACCATCTCCTCAATATATTCACAAGAGATTTAAGTCCTATTAAGTTCGACATACATACACAGGCCTAAAGCTTTTTTTTTTAATAAACTCCCATACTCTTGATAGAAAAGTAAATAAAAGGAGTAACATTTTTATTATCTTGACGAAGCCCCCGTAAAATCCGGAACGGGGATTAGACTGAAATGTGGCATAACAATTATTAGGTAATTTATCATCCATCTCGTGTCAACCTCAACGCCGCAATGTAAATCGTAGGTATTAAGAGGAATTTCGGAGAATTGTGAATTTATTCTACTTAAAAACGCATTAAAATGGAAGAGATGCGAGTCGGTGTGGTTTGATTTATCTTGAAAATTATGTTACAGTGTAAAAATTTATGTATGCTATTCGATTTAGTTGAAGCTCGTAGGTTCAAATAAATAGTTAATGTAAACCACATAATAATTTTCTATGGTGTAAAACAGTTTTAGGCTAATGATTATCGATAAAAAATATGGATTTTGAATTTTGTCATTATGACAAAATTTAATTTTCACAATAGATTCGGATATCCGGATGCTCATTGAACGAGTCAATACGTAGAGTATGGAGCTCTTAACATGTTCTGTCTAACATTCTTTTTTATGTGCTCAACTCTTTTAAGTTGTCATAGCGCAAGATCTATCGCGAATACCATTCCATGTGACAATGTGTGTAATATTAAAAATTCAATATAATATGGTGTGAACTGTGTTAAATTAGTTAGAAGATGATAATTAATTATCAATTTTCTTTATAAATTATTTGGGTTCAAGTTACATCACAATTCATCAAGTATGAACTAAAACTAAAACCTGCAAAGTGTGAAGTTTTTAAGCAACATGCAGCATCAACGTAAATTCATAATTATTAGGTCATTGGGATGTATCACTAGGCTAGAATTTATGGAACCGTTGGCCACATTCATACTGAATACACTGCTTACACCAACACTGTCTGATGTGCGTTTCGATAACCGTCTTCAGAGACTAAAGGTAAACTAACTCACCTTCAGTCTCTTTATTATAAGGTAAAAATGAGGTTAGAAAAGAAAATGAATCTAATTAGTGGAAAAACAAACTAATGAGCCTAAATATAAATGAAAGAAAAATTCAATACACAAGCAGGTAGAGCACCCACGACTTATACGCGAAAGAACTCCACGATTTCCTGTAGCAAGATCGTCGTGTAATTATTAGACGAATATTTGAAGACAGTGTACCACCGAACAAAGCATAAAGATATCACGGATTTTAATAGATACGCACAAGCTTATTCGAAAATAAGTTTTCAGTCTTAGAATGATTTACACCTAAGTCAAACAAAATTTTCTTGCAAAATTAGTGAATATGGATGAGCCATGGGCCAACACCATGAAGTAGAGACCACAATTCAAGTGATGAAATAGTAAGAAGGGGAAATATCATTCCACATCATAACCACCTAAACAGCAAGATGCTTATCTGGAAAGATCATGCTAACCATAATTTCGGATTCTTAAGACGTAATATATTATCTACAAAAGGGAGTCGCAATTACTCTGTATCAATTTATTTCAAAAATAAGCTGAGGGGATAAAATAAAGCTGCGAAATACTATTCATAGCTCTGCCATTGTAATAGACGCAGTAGCTAAGAGAGGCGTCGAAATATCCATTCCACCCGGTAATAATGAAAGAGGTTTCCACTTTCCATACAACCATATGAAATTAGCTGCTTTTAATTAAATAGTGCCTTATCATCAGGTGTGAATACATTTTTTGATGCCACAAGAGATAACTGGAATGCTTGATTAAATCAATACAGAGTGTGTCACAGTCCACTCCGATATTTATTAGTACGCATTAGATTCCTGGAAAATTTTGAAAAATGTCGAATTTCATGCCACAGAAATTTGTCGTTTAATACTCCTCTTTCTTCCTTTGTCCCAATCAATTATTCTTAAATAAGAAATATACTATGGGTGGCACATTATTAGAAAGGTATTTAGATGGATTATCCAGAGATAAAGATCTTCAACTTCATTTTTTCATTACTCACACCATCTTTGCTAAAACTTAAACTCTAAAATCGTGCGGCATAAAGTGGAATGTTTTGATAATATGTCAAGTTTTCTGTTAATTCAGAGCAAATTGAAACAGATATTGCAAAAAGACATTAAATAGTTTGTTAGTAAATTTAAATATTTTTCTCATATTTTTAAATGGAATATTATAGAAACAATTAAGGTTATTTCCATATTTTTTAGAACGAAAGAATGTATAACGTATATCTATCAAGCCTAGTGAAGGAAAGTGGTTAACTTAAAATAATTATTATTAACAAAATGTTTATGCAACTTTTATGACGCACTTTTGTTTTGTTTGTAACTTTAAATGAAAATAAATTCTATGAAGTGTTTAGATTATACAATAATTTTTTTAGGTATTTCAATTCACTTTAAGTAACTCAAACATTTTTTTAATCGTCGTACCTGCTTTCGGCGTTAAAATTATGAACAATGAAGGTACAATTCCGGGAATTTATGCTTTATGAGATACAATTGAAAAACCAAATACTATTTTCTTAATTTGCTCAGTTGCTCATAGCTAGTGAAATATTTGATAGCTTGCTTGCCTCCGGATCGAATGAGCTAATCCACATAATTATAGTAAAAGTATCAACTTACATCTATTCGAACTTTAAGATTAGACTAGTGATTAGCTTATTGAAAGAAGATATGGAAATAGATCCTGTAAGAATAAAAGGATTGACCTAAGAATCTGGTTTTTTGTATCATATTGTTGACATGGTTTTGAAACATAATAAATTCCTTCCTTACAAAATACATTTCACTTTTCAAGATTAATTACTAGATGGAAGCGGATTTATGCATTAACTATCTTAATCATAAATTCTGATAGAGTTAAATGTAACCTGTATTGCCTCCATCAAAGCTCCTCAGTGATTCTAACCTAACTTCTCCCAGTTTACACTCGTTTAATATTCCTAGATACCTTGTAGTTTCAGAAATATGGTGCCAGATACTTAACAGAATACTTGATATCAGTATCAATAATAATGATAATTTCATTATGAACACAGCTGTTTTAGGTAAAAGTTGCCACAATAGATCTTTTGGGTCGCATTGTATAAGATACCTTAGAAATTATACATATACAAAAAAATTATAGTATTGTTCACTTTTTTTACCAAATAATGATATTGTAAGTAAAAAACTATAAATATCTAGGTGCAATAACAGAACGTAATGGCAGAATGGAGCAGGAAATGAAAGAAACAGTAAATTATTCGATACAATGAGAGAATTTTTCTTGAGTAACAAGAACTAACATGTAAATAGAAATTGGGCTTAAAGTAGTGTACTATGCTGTACATGGAAATGGAATCGAAAGCAAATAGTCCGTATGAATGCAATGGAAATAAGATTCATCAACTAAAAACAAGTCAGAGGTGGGATATATGAAGCTCAATTGAGTTAGTTTGGACAAATATGCCGGATGTCAGGAAACAATACCAAAAAGAACGTTCGCATCCAAAATAGAATATAACAATTATAGACGAAAACATGGATTTGAAATAGAAAAGAAGCAGCAAAATCAGAGAGAACAATGAAAAAGAATAAACGATCAAACAAAAGATAGGAAGACTTGCAGAAATAAAAAATGTCATAACTCTCAATTAAATCATACACCTCACTGTAAACTGAGAACTTGATAATGAACAATAATTTAAATTAAGTAATATTTGTGTGATTAGGTTATATTTTCAATGAAGAATGTTGATGTCACAATTAATTCTTAGTTCAAATGTTGTTCTAGTGTTGTTGGTGGAAATAGTCTGTTAAATTACGTGAAATAGTTAAGGAATATGGCAATATTTGGATAAAAACTTTCTGACCCCTTCACAACAAATTGCTTTTTGGAAACACGCATGCATTTGTATCTACACGGTATTAATAATCTTTTAACGCACAAATCGAACAAATATTCTCAGTAGGTTTGACAAAGCACCTGAAAAAATATATATCGCCTATTATTTTTCTCATTGAACAAGAACAACCTTATTAAAATAAATGCATAAATAATAAAATGCAGGAGAGGACGCTAAGTTACCACAGTGAAGATGGGTGTGACTTAGAAACACGTTTGTATTTCAGATAACATGTTATTTTGTGATCAAGATTAATGCGAGAGACAACGAATTAAGTAAATGTGCTTAAAACCTTTTAATTAAGTTATTAGAGTCAAATTAAAACAAATAGGCGTATAATTGAGTTAAAATTCTGTGTTTCACCATAATAAAATTATTAGTTGAGGGAATAAATAACTGATAGTTGTTATTTAGTTCAGGAATGTATATTGTATATCGGACTGACCTGTTGATTAATGGAACTGTCAATTCAATCGACTTGTTTAAGGCAAAATACGTCTTGTCCGTGAAATATAAGTTCAGATTCCAATTGTATCTAATTTATCGGTTAATGAACTTACATATTTCAACTTATGATGCGGAAAAATTGATGGAATGGGCTATAGATGATACTCTCTAATAAAAACACTTTCTTGCACTTTTTTATCACGGGTTTAAAAATGTAGGAATTTTCAGTAATAAAATCATAATTCAAACCTTAAATGGAAACTGAGAAAAATATGTGTGAGGTACCAATGTATGAAGATCAGTTAGTTATTAATTTAAATAACCTGTGTAACGATAGACCTTGAACAGAAAACACTTGTTAACATACAAGTTATAAAAATCAACTCTGTTTCTACTATGAGTTCCACGGTAGTAGTTGTGACCAAATTGTCTAGCTTAAATTAATCATCCTTTGCTATTTTTTTCTGGGCCGAATTTGGAGCCATACGAAAAACGGAGTACTATGACATATTTATCTAATTGAACATAACTTTTCAACGAGATGTGGCCTTTTTATCATAATGCTACCAAAACTTTGTGATGGATATTGAACATTTATTCAGTTAACATTGTTTTTACTACGAATGTAAGTAGACATTGGCGTCAACAGTATTCTCATAACTTTTCTATTTTGATAGAGTGAATATTCCTGTATTATCGTTTTAAATCAGATTGTATAGTTAAATATGTAATGGCGTGCATAGAAATCAACCCACTGTGAACTTCTGACCTCAAATATATCCTTTCATAGGCGCCCTGGAACAGGCAGATTCACAACCGCTCGTTATGACCACTTTATTGTGTCAACAATATTATGAAATCGTCACCTTAATGCCTTTCAAGACCAAAAACAGCTCCGTAAGGTGCGAGGAGTGACTATTAGTTAGTGGACAGTAAGACAAAGACTGCAAGAAAATAATCTGACCCATAAAACACCTGCGATTGGTCCAAAACTTACTCCAGCTCATCGGCAAGGACGCCTGAGTTTTGCGCAGGATCCTTTGACTTGAACGTTGGAGCAATGAGGATCTGTTCAGTTCTCAGATGAGACTAGAATATGCGTCCATGGAGAGATATGCAGATTGCTGCTTTAAAGAGCAGAGTGCTTATGGAGGTAGCTCCTGCATGATCTGGGGTACAACTTCTATAGAAGCACGAACCAAACCTGTGTTTATTCGTAGTGTCGACCGTGTTCACGGAAGAAGAGGTTCAACAGCTGATAGATATAGCGAGAAGATTTTAGTAATTCATGTAGTATCTTACGTGGACTATATTGGAGACGAATTAACTTTTATTGACAATGCAAGGTCGTACACCGCCAGAATCGTGCAAGATTACATTGCAGGAGTCGATTTTTGGGTTATGGAGTGGCCAGCATAGAACATTTAAGGGATGAGCTATAAAGACGAATTCGAACTAGATTTCTTGCCCCAAACTCGATTCCAGAGTTTTTTGCTGCAGTAGAAGAAGAGTGGCTGAATATCCCACAGGAAACAATAGCTAACTTGATTAGATCTGAGTGTTAAGTTTTAGTAACCCTATTTATGTTAATAATAAAAAAGCTTAATTTGCTTAATTCATATGCTAAACATAGGATGTCGAAATAAGTTTTTTATAAATTCATACTCACATTAATGCATATTACATTGTGTTTCAAATAGAATATTTTTTTGATCTGACGTCAGAAGTTTACAGTGGGTCGATTTCTATGGACGCCAGTATACTTACTACTATTAGCTTCTATTTTTGATCATCTCGTTCACCGTGCAAACAAAAAAAATATTATACAACAATGTTTCATAAAAACTTGAAAGAAATAAAGATATGTGTGCTTTTTGAAGGTCGATATCCTTGAAAAATAAAAGACGAAAAGTGGTCAACGGCGCGAAAGAGTCAAGTATCCAAACCAGAGATCTCAAAAGGGATGAAACGAAATTTGATTTAAGCTGTTATTACAATTTGAAGGCAGAGCTCTCGGAAAGTTCCAACCGCAGCTTAATGGAGTGCTGTTTACATTCATATCAAATGCTGACGCGGTACAACAGACACTCCAACCTAAATAGAACTGGAAAGCATTTTACTTGACTAACCTTCTCTAACGCAAACACACTTACTTAATAGAATAAATACGTATTTAGAAAGAATTTCAACTTTCGAGCAAATAATCACGTTATTTGTCAGATTTGTTTGGAAAAAGGGGAAATATATAAAAATACCTCGATTCGAGAAAGAGAATCGAGCTTAAGTAAATATTTACCATTTCTTCGTTTGTTCTTTCGTAATAAATACAATTGTAATTTGTTACATTACTAAGTTACTCTATACATAAAAGGTGATATTTTTTTTGTATCTGAATTTATCAACAGCTTAAGTTTTGAAATAATTACATTAGTTTACATTATTTTGGTTCTTTGAAAAAAAATTTCTTCTCCCGACTATTGAAGTACACACAATTAGTTTTGAATAAATTATGTTAAAGCGACAAGATTATGAAATGTTAATTATTTTTGCAGTAATTCTAGTCCCAGTATCCTTTGTTTTTGATATTTAGTTCAATATCTTTAGGACAAAATTAGAAAGCAAATGAAGTAGATAACCTTTCAAGAATTCAGTTAGCATATGATTGTCGATAATTTACATTCTTTTTCTTGCAATGTCATTGTGCATTCTTCGCAGATCTTTCAGTATTCAAAAGAGTTTTGGAATATCCTAAAAGGCTACGCTAGTGTTGCTTTGACATTTATGTGTATGGAACGGATTTATATTTTATTGGATATGAAATATTTTGCTTCATATCCAGTTCACCAAGAGCATTTTCTTCACTAGCTTGTCATAAATATTTTTATAATTACTTTATTTAGCTCTATAACTCCACAAACACAAATAAAATATAGCAATAATTTTTATAGTTGCCTTGCAAGTCGCATGCAAATGAAATATTTATCCTTCAATTCTTTTCTCGAAAAACTATGTAATTTTGATGGCATGATCATATAACAAATTAAATTCCAGTTTTTAGAGACGTATACACATCTGATACTCATTTTTAACTAACTTATTACTCAATTATTTCAGACATCTGGAATTTTATAGAAAGTAAGCGTTTTTAAACTTTTTACTTCACTGTCAAGAATTGACGTTTCAGTAACCACTGAATAATTTATATCTCACTTATAGCGCGCTGCTTTTAAAGCCAATCCAACGTCTTATAATATTCTCGTAATTTCCATATAATACTTCAGAATATTTGATAACAAAAGAACGATATGTGCTAAAAGAAAAATAATCTATTCTTATGTCATTAGATATGTTAAGGACAACTTAAGAAAAAATAGTCTCACCAACTGAATAATCTATATATAACTTCGTTATAATATTAACATGAGTTAGTGTCGAATTTAATACAAACTGATCTACGAGGGCCGTTTTTTTTTCAACCTCCTATCGCTTCGTGCAAACGCTACGCGGGCTGAAGAAAGCGGGCATCCGCTCTAGGCGACTGCGACTTCGCCATTGTTGACATTCAGGCGTCAGTCGGCGTTGTACTACAGCCCAGTATGAATTGCGATGTATGATTAGTTTTCTACAGGCTAAACGCCAGAGTGCTGTAGAAATCCATCGGAGAATGAGTCGTGTGTATGAGGAAAACTTTATGAGTGATGTTGTTGTGAGTGAATGGTGTCGAAAATTCAAATATGGCCGTAATGTGCATGATGAACGGGGCCAAAGAAGCAAATATGTTTACCTAGTTCAACGAATTGACAGAATGGTTGAAAAAACACGCAGCTTCACCATTACTGCTTTGTCTACGGAATTTCCAAAAGTTTCAAGGTCTGTTTTGTACAATGTTGTTAAGCGGTTATGCTACTTTGGCGGCAAATTTCTTTGAAGAGGGTATTGAAAATCTTGTCCACAGTTATGATAAATGTCTCAATCTCTTCGGTGATTATGTCGAAAAGAAACCGTAAAATTATTATTTTATATGAACTTGTCTTTTATTTATAGCTTGAAATATAGGTTGAAAACAAACGGCCCTCTTATCTATATAGAATACAGCGTTTTGAATAATGGTTGAGTTTTTGGAATGAAGAAATATATGTTCCTATCTCCCCATTCTTGCAAGTAAAGTAGTATTTTCAACATCAATTGCGATTTATTTTGTATCACGCCTCTTCACATACAGGATCATTCACGGGAGGGGCACGTGACTGGTATTTAACGTTTCTTTTGTTCATAGCATTTACATTTGAGTCATTGAGATGGAGCCGTGGGCGCTAGGCCAAAGCTTGTACGCTTATGACAGTTTTGTGCGAAATGACGAATCCATAACTGCAGTTCAGCAAGATTTCCGCCATGAGTTTAATATCCATCGTAATGCAAGTGTCCCTTCTCGTAACACAATATTGCGATGGGTAAACAACCTTTGAACAAGTGAATCAATATCGAAGAAAAAACCACCGAATCCCCAATGAACTGATAGCACCCCGGAACATTGCAGGATTAAGTCAGAAGTCAACGCCGCTCTATTCAGATGCATTCAGGTGAGATGAATTCTGCATACAGATCTAAATTTACATCCTTACAAGATAGCATTCGTGCAGCAGTTAAAAGAGCAAGATTCCCATCAGCGATTACAATTTTGTCGACAAATGCTTACCATTTTTGGGGAAAATGAAAATTTGATATTGTTCATGAGTGAGTCCCATTTTCAACTGAATGTACTTTGGAGGACCTACAGATCGCAATTCGTCGACACGTCACCCAGATGATGTAGACATGCTGCAAAGAATTGAGGCCAGGCTACAACAATGTATTGCCCAAAATGAACAACACTTGCCGGAGATAATTTTTCGTAAGTGAGTAAATAATAAATTCTATAATTTAACAAGTGTTTCTGTACCAATAAAACTTTTTTAAAGTAAATATTCAATTTTCATGATTATTTTAAAAGCATCAGGTTCCCATGAATAATCGATGGCAGTATTTTCTTTTAAATGTCGATATTATTCATCAGTTCTATCACCAGAGCCATGGCTACTTTTACGAGATATTTTATTGTTTATAACAACAAAATGTACAATTAATTTTCACTAAATTATAAATATACAATAAAATTCTATACATAATTCGTTTTTACTGTTTTTTAATAAATACTTGTATCATGAAAATTATAAAACCGTTCCTCTTTTGCATCATTGATTTCATTAAGAACTAAATTCTACCGGATGTTTAATTAAATTTGAACTCCCAGCTAGTCGAGCAGTTATTATACAATGAATAAACAATATGATGGAGCTACACTTACAAATGCTTCACAAGTAAATCAACTCCAAAACATAATAGTCAACCTTTCAACAATTGATAACATAGAAAATCACTTAATTGCACCGTATCAACATACACCACATAAAACTAATATTTATTCATACCCTGGTGTTAAATTACTTTGGAAACATCTAGTTCCGGTTCACAACATAAACGCTTTGGCGCTTCTGTAATGGTGGATGTATCATTCATTAAACATGAACAATTACTCACCAATCATTATTCATTTATTTTAATGACTGTTCCCAGTTGAAAATTGTTTGAGAGAAAAGAGTTTTTATATCCATACATAACACGAATTGGTTTTACAAAATGGAAAGGAGTCATTTTTATGATAAAATATAAAAAAAAGTAAATACTGGAATATTCAGTGAATCTAATATTCAAGCAACATCCCAAATATAAATTTTCCGAGATAATGGTTGTTTGAAGTTTGAATATGAGTTTCATTTTAGCAATAACTTTACTTGTTCCCACAATTTGGTCTATAATTTAGGGTTATAAAGAACTAGTTACACTTAGTTTTGTTTATAACGCTTATAAGCAAGTCATTGAATTCGCATTTATTAAGAGAAATATACTTCAATAATGAATTTGACACCAAAAATAAAATACTTCGAAGTAAATGTTAAAAATATCCACCATCACTTCAATATACTTGCTGCTTTCGCTAAACTGATACCGAAATAAATAACTCTTGTCTATTGTCAATCTCATTCACGGCTTCTTTCATTGCCCTTGTCAATCTTGATAAGTATTTGATTTTTTGTGGACTAATGCTCTAATTTTTGACCAGAAAAATATAAACACCTCTTGTGGTAAGGAAACTTACTTCCAGATCAATTAATCTATGCGGAAACTCTCCGGTGGAATTTTGACGAACATGTAGACCATAGATTTAAGTGCTTCATCCTGATAAGTCAGTAGACGTGTCCTCTAATAATTCTGAATCTAAATCTGAATAGAAATGTCGACTTAAATTGGTTGGCGGTAAAATAGGATGAATTAAATATTGGACTAAAAATGTTTTTCAGTCTGAGTACTTGGATTTCCACCATCTCAGAAATAATTAAGTCAAATTAAATGTTCTGGTGAAGGTTATTATTAAAAAATAGTATCTGTTAGAAGTTAACATTCTATTTATATATCAAAAATTTTACAAATTGTCGATATGTAGATATGTAGGTGAATTTTGGGGC
This sequence comes from Diorhabda carinulata, assembly GCF_026250575.1. Lineage (NCBI taxonomy): Eukaryota > Metazoa > Arthropoda > Insecta > Coleoptera > Chrysomelidae > Diorhabda > Diorhabda carinulata. The sequence goes on along the minus strand of NC_079462.1, from coordinate 24,298,769 downwards.
AATAAGCTCTGAAGAGTGTAGTTATGATAATAATGCAGTTTTGTCTTCAATACTTATATCTGAATTCTCTTCTACACGAATTAAAATTTTATCTTTCTCATCGAAAGTGGTTGAGAAGAATTCAAAATTGTTTATAATTGGATTTTATTTGATTGAAGTACAATTTTGAATATCTTCAAGCTGTTGCTCCACTATAATTTCATTGATCAAAAACACAAATCATATCATGCATATCATTTAAAAAAAGCATTATACATATCTGGACATCATTTGATAAATAGTCGTTCTAGTTACTAAAGTTTTAACAATTGGTATACATGAAAAATTTTTTTAATCAAGTATTTTGCCCACAATGACATTTCAATTGGAACATAAATTTTTTTATTGTTATTTATCTATTTGTTATGTTTATAAAAATGTAAATTGAAATTATCATTTAAACAACTTTTTATAAGCGAAAGTAGGCAGATATCGAATTACGAGGGTTGCTATTTAAGTTTATAGATAGACAAATAAAAACAAATATTTATAATCGTATAGGGTTTTATAGTTTTACAAAGTATTCTCCATTAAGATCAATATGCATGTGTTTAAACCAACTGTGGAAGCATTTTTTCCATTCTGATTGAGGTACCTCCAAAACATGTTATTTGAACGCACCAATCTCTTCTTTAGATGTAGAGAAACGTTGACCTCGCAATTTATTTTTGATCTGCGGGAATAGGAAAAAATTATTCAATTAGGCAAACAATGACATCTGTACGGCGGATGACACATCAACTTGATGTTTTGACTGTTTTTGATTGAACTGATGTATGAGAGCACTCCTTGTTGAAGTGGAGAATGATTTATCTTCTGCAATTGGTATAACAAACCATTTAACAACTATGGTCAATATACGGGACGTATTGAGTGTGATCCAATGATTTCAAAAATGCTCTATTAAGTCTAAATAGTTAATACCAAATGAAGCGACTCGAAAAAAATATTGAACAGAAGATTGACAAATTCCAATCCCAGCAGAGCAATACGTCGAATGGTGATAATGTGATAATTTCAATTGATTTTTCTCGATTATATTAAACACTTCACTTGATCTTTTTCGCGTAACATTACAAGAGAGCGCCTCTTGAGGTAAAAGTGTAATCAAATATTGTCTATGCTCTTGCGATATAATAAATTCAGATTTTGGCAGTATCTCAAAGCTTCACTTGTTGACATTGACATGGAAATTGTATCGTTTAATTTTTTATTGAAGAAAATTTTTCAATGAAAAGAGTTTTCTTACAACTGTGATGTACTGGTGTAATTTATTTATAAAATCACGGATGAAACGAGAATTCTAATTGATAATGTTGTGTCTTGAAGTCGAATAAATAGTGATTGAGGCAGTCAACGTGTGAGAGCATGTTTGGGTTAGTGATTTTCTTGAAATTGGCGGTTGGTCGTTATTCCGTATTTTTCCAACAAAAGCATAATCTTAGTTCTTATCCATCTGAAAGTAAAAGGTCAATAACTTTTTGAGTGTCCACTCAATTTTATTTAGTGTTGTTTTTCAAGATCTTTCTTCGGAAGTTATGATAAGGAGGATTCTCATAAGCTTTTTGTAGCACTTTTTTGATTGCCTCTAGGACGGATTCAAATTGAAATTACATCGCGAGATTTATATGCCTTGCCTAATCTATACGAATTCTTTACAGTTGGATAGGGAATTTTTCTCCTCTTTGAGTATTCTTGGTCTTGAAAATAGTTTTTTCAAGCCCTTGGACCTTCTCCTAACCAAACCATCTCGTAGGATGAAACATAAACGTTTTATCCAAACGTGTACTATTTTTATGATTTCGTCGTGTATTAAGTAGGCATTTCTGGAACCGTTGCTGATATTCATACTGAACTTACTGCTTACGCTACCCCTACATTCACAATTACATTTGCTGTCTGATATCCTTTGAGTGTGACGTTTATATACATCTCTCTCATAGGAACTTTAACATTTGAAGAGAATATTCTTGCTAATTCATCATTTCATCCCATTAAAAGTTTGTAAATATGAATAGGATTAGTTGACATAGACATCGAAAATACCACAATACTTTATATATTTTTCATTCGCCAATGATAAACAATCGATCATTTCTGTTAAATCGAAACATTTTTCATCCGCACCTTATATGTATAAAGAGAAAACTCAACCAAAAAAAATTACTCTTTGATAGCTTTTCTCGGAATGGATCAAGAACACTTGGAGTCGACAAGATCTCAATATCAATCATCGTGTCTAGACGGTTAAATTGAAATGTAGGTGTCTCAAAGAGTGCCATCTGTTTAAAAACAAAAACACGTTTATATAATAAACGAGACTATTCATTCACAGGTGTCTTTAAAAGGATCTACAATTTTCATTTAAAACAATAGCTGGGTTGTTAAGGGTCAGGGCCGGCCATTCCAAATCCTAGAATAAGTCAGAATGTTGACAATATTTTTGTCAATGTGAATATTTTAAAATGTACTGGTTATTAGAACAACCCAAGCTAGAATGTGTAAATGTATCAACACATAGTGTGAGTAGGCGAGAATGACAAAGAAAAGGTAATTTCGAGATTAAATCTTTGTAAAAGCACATTTAATAAATGAGTATTACCACCTTGTGTTTAACATCAATATTCTTTTTCTTGTTTCTACATTCGAGGATCGAATTATTCGATTTTTGTTTCCTTTCTTTTACTTAGGTATGTGAAATGTACATGTGTACGTATATTTGACAGAGTTATTTCCGCGTGTTTACACGTTGGTTTCGATCTTTCTTGCACACATACACACTGGAAAGATGCTTTTGATAAACCAAGCGTAACGTCGTTTGTGCTTCCAAACGTATACACCTCTCATTATAAACATCTTCACTCGAAAAGAAGACGGGAGGAGAATGAGAGAGGTTTGCCTCAAAGGCCAACGTAATTCAGATCGAGGTATTATATATATAAACTGCAAACGTAGTACATTAGCGGGTAAGGTGAAGTTGTCTGTAATCTGATTGTTCAAGTAACATAAATACATGAAAATAGAAATACGAGGTGATGAAAGGCGTAGAGTAATTCGATAAGTCATTACTTGAAAAACTGTAAAGAGTATTAACTCTATAAATCATATATCTGAAAGTATCGAAACTTTCAGTACTTTAATAAATTTTGTTAAAAAAAAAAACGTTGATTCACTTCCCATTGTGTTCTATATTAACCTAATTGCACGATTCACTTCACAGTAATCATGATCTTCTAGGAAAATTACTAAAATTTAACTATTTCATATAAAAATTTTAATTACAGGTGACTCCCTACTATTTATTAATGCTCATCGAAATACTCGATGTTTGTAATTGAGGAAATTTCACGGAATGAATTTAAAAAAAACCCGAAATAATAATGCGTTAAAAATGTTACTGGCATTAAACGAACTTTTCTATAATTAGAAAAAAATTTTATTCTGCGATTTAATAGATTTTTATCTAGTTGTGCTCTGTGATTCCTAAACGGGTCCAGACGCATCCCCAGAGGTCCGCAGGAAGCTCTTCAATAGGTGTGTACTTGAATTTCCATAGTTAGATCTGATTTTCTCAGTAGTTGGTAATATGGTATAAATGTATCAACTGAAACTAGTGATAAATATTTTGAAAATGGTTCATGAGAGAAAAGAGTTTGGGAACTTCTGATATAGTTACTAATTTTATCAACAATACCATACAGTTAATGAAAAGAAATGGATGTATCCCTGTAGTTTGCGTTCGAGATAATTCTTCAAGAATTCGCCATTTTATATATAATAGATTGATCTATTTTATATTCACCTACATCTTCCGTGCTCTTTCGTTTTTGTTCAGCTACAACTATAATTGAGATACATATCGATTGGTTAGAGAAATTTCGTTCCTCCCTGTCGTATAACTCTCCCGCTTGTTAATGGAATCCTAATGTGACAGACATCTTCATCTCTTCGTTGGCAAAATTTTTACCTTAGTACATGAATTTCTTAAAGGGCAAGGAAAGGAGGTATCGATGGGAGCAAGATCAGAGCTGTGGATGGTTGATCAAACAACTTCAAGCCATATTGCGTAAAATCAGCTGCTGTGTGTCGAGCTAGACGGCATTATCATACAGCATATACATTTAGTGAGTATTCCATTATGCTTGTTTTGAATTGAAAGCTGTGTTTCAAGCAATAGTATGCATTCAATAACTTTATTTCCACCGAGTGGTACATAGGGTTAGAGGACTAAACTCGCAAAGTTTTCTAGCAAAGACACAGAAAACCTTCTTAAATAGTGTTAAACATACCTCTTGCACTTAAATTTTCAGCAGTCAAGGAGAGCATTTTCCCAAATAAATTTATACCAATTAGGTTTGCGGAACATATTTAATTTGTGTATTTCAGGATCGAAGAATGAAAAAAGCGTCGATGAATAATAGCAGAAGGGAGTAATGCAGAATATTTATTTAAATAAGATGATGTATTTTTGTTTTATATTAACAATTATTTATTGATTAATATATCTATTGATTTAATAACATCCAATAATAGATTATCCGTCTCTTCACAGGCTTCATTTTTATATTCAGAAAATAGTAGCAAATTTTGCTATCAAATACTTTCATCAAGCGATTTATTCCTAAACATCTGAACTTGTTCTAACGAACATGTTACCTCCATTTTATCTCTTTAAGAATGCTATCACCTTTAAATATGTGCTTACATCAATCACATTCTTCACTAGCGCATACGATTTTATCATAACTTACTGTATGAAGTAAACGAGTTGTATACTTTTCATTTCCCCCGGCGTTTTTCATTCTACACCACTTGAGAAAATTATAATATGCAATATCATCCTGCTTAGCCGATTTTTTATAATTAAAATGTAGCTCTTTTTGCAGCTTCCTCAATATCAACAGGAGTACACGGTTCATGATGACTATTTCTCATTATACGAGATTAATATTAAACATCGGCAAGAACTTTTATTAACAAAAAGCGTGAACTGTAAGCTGTATTGTTTGTGGGTAGGTAACTAATGATTCATCGTCTAATATGGTTACTTCCAATCAAATGTCCTGGTTTAAGTGTTCAAATATGATCATGATTGAAATACTTTTATCTATTTTAATATCAAAAAAGGAGCGTTATACAAGATTTATAGGATATTAGTGTAACAAGTAAATTTTAATGTTTATCCAAATTTTAGTCGCCTGATGTCAAACTCTACTGTTCACAGTCACGGATTTCAGTTAACTGGTGATTTGTAATATTTTTATATTAATTTTTATACTACTAGTTCGATTTATTCATTTAAAGACTCAAATTTAGTCAGTTAAAGAAGAAATATTTCATTTCTCCTAAAAATATTCTCACCACATCGAAACCCTCTCCAACGCATCGGCTCAACCTCTAATGAGACCTCCCACCCAACGGAGGCTTAGAAGGCAACTTACGTGTGACCTGTCTGGTAGATTTTAGTGTTATGGCGATATATTGTGAAGTTATTCCTCAATCAAACTATATTTTTTTGAGTGAAAGTGAAAGGAAATTGCACCGGGTAATTTTCCTACAAGATAACTTATATATTACTTTGAACCATTTGATCATTGTGAATCTTACAGAGTTCAAATAAAAAAAGGTTACTAGAAAAAATTTCAAGACATTTATGCGAACGGTAAATTTAGTGAAGCTGCACTAGAGACTCTATCCATCATGAATTTTCATCACAATCACACACGAATTGACATAAAACGGCACAGTACTATAATATCTCTTTAACCAATATCGTATTGGTCGAGGAAAAACAAAACACTAACAATTTCGATTCCTGGAATTCAATTGGGAATCCCTGTGATTCCCAAATATTCGGTCATTTCAACATAGTATTTTAAGAAAATATTAGTTCTTAGGCCTTCGCAATTTCAAGTTCATAAATTCGTTCAAATTTGAGAAAAAAAACAAAAACTATATCCATCAATTTGTATGTGAAATGAATGAAGAGGATTTGCTGAGAAAATTTTCTGATAGAACAGATTTAATACAAATTATTGGTCACAATTGTCCAAACTGATCCTTGAGTTACAAATATTGCAGTAACTATCCCTCTGAAATTTGAGTCGTTAACCATTTTCTCCATTTTATGAGTGTTAAAAGAGCAAGACAAATCAAGACATCAACAGGAAGAGCTTCCCACCTTTTCAAATATACATGAAATACATACGTCACATTTGGGAAAACTTATGGAACAAATCACCAGGGGAATAATCTTCGACGCACATTAAGATATTATTGAATTTCACTTAGGTTCCATACAAATTCACAATTGACCTTTCACATCTTATTATATGCCTAATGTACTATTGCACTATGAATAAGTGTAGATTGCCTTCGAAATCTAGTATGGACGAATACCAATGAAATCTGTTTGGTAACAAATTCAGCTTTCCTTCCGTTTTGCCTTCATTAAGATCACAAGGCAAAACTCATAGTATTTGTGGTCTGAATCTGAAAAATATATATTTTTCTCATACTCAATCGTACTTGGCATATTCAAGTTGATTCATTTTATTTGTTGTTGCCCCTAATAGTAAAAAGAAAGTATGAGAATAAACCCAGGTGCAATCCATGCTACACGCTATTGTAGTTGCTGATTCCTGCACTTTTAACAAGGTTCTGAATATTTATTCCTAATGGACTGTTAAACTAGATAGAACCTTATGTATACTCCACACAATATCATCCTTTGTAGTTGAAATAATACTGACGACTCGTTCGATATCAATTGAAGATAATCAACAGCAAATTGAAAAACTCATTTATGCAGCTCGATTATTATGGTAATTATCCTCCAATTTGAAGTCGCTCCCTCTGAGTTTACTCACATCATTAGAACGAAACTGACTTTCACTCATTGTCAATCAACCCGCCTCTGCAGTCCGTTATCTCCCCAGCTGTAGGTACAGTTAGTTACATGAAAGGGACGATAAGGGGACGCGTGTTTGCCTCCAGCTTTGATTTGCAACACATTGACATGTGATGTTTTAGTCACGTGTCACTAGATCAGCTTTGAACGTGTATTAATTTCGTCAAACGTTGGTTGGCTGGACGGAAAGTGTCCGATCGGATTTGTTGACTGTTATACGCTAGATACGGAATAGTTATTTCATGTAATTGTTTGCGTTATTAGTAAATAATATTATTCGCTAACAGTAACATGCCCTCAGGATAAAAGAATATTTTAATATTCCACCAACACCCATTCCATTATTCTTTTTTTGGAAATAATCTTTTTTAATGGTCTAGTTTGGATATTTGGTTATGAAAAAAATTAGTATTATAACATTCAAGTTATTTGATTTTTTAATCATTAAAATTAATTTATTTGATTGCTGAGGATGTATAGTAAAAAAAGGAAAATTGTTATTGATACCAATTAATGTATGCTTGAACATTTCATTGACATCACCTAGGAGATAATCGATATTCATGTATAGGGTGTTTCTGATTTAATGCGACAAAATTCAGGACGTGATTGCTCGTATGAAATTAAGATCCGTTACTCCTATAACAAAATTTCCTCTGCACACCTTTTTCCGTGATATCACTCTTAAAAGTTGGTGACTAAAAGTGAGTTTTTTTTTTTCGAAAGGTGTACGGCAATCCATGACACGTAGGCTACGTTCATGTATTTTGGCTATAGGCAGTCATTTCCAGTATTTACTATGAATCGTATTACATTTTACATATTTACTGTTTTCCAGGCAATCTATTCAAAAAAAAAATATAAATTATTGTGTTTACGTTTTCTTTCTAGCTATTGGTGTTTGAAGAAAAATTAAGAATAAAAAATATTTTTAAATAAAACAAGGATTTTAAGAGATAATTTTGCTTCAAAAGTTTTGAAATAGAATGAATTAAGGGCTGCTAATTTCACTCCCATATAATGTAACGGGAATATTGAAAAAATATCTGTAGCTAGTCCTTTGCGAGTGGACTAGAATAACAAAAGTTACAAAGTTTCTAGCATAACTGAAATATTAGAAGAAAAATATAAAACTAAATTTTCGTCAGCACTTTTTAAAGGTGATATCTCGGAAAGGGGTGGGCTGAGGAAAATTTGTTATAAGAAGGCTCATCTTAATTTACGAGCAAACCTAGAAACACTCTGTATATAAGTGCACAGGCTGTCACCCAGTATGATCAAGGCAATTCTCCTATCTCTTGTTCATGGAGAAGGCTCCCATTTGATTCATTAACAAAATATGATCTTGAAGTCGCCTTTTAGTTGTCTAGTTCAAATTATAAAAAAATATAACCCCAAGTAACAAAAAATGTGTCTAAAAATGTATATAAACAGAAATGGAATTCACAAAGTAGTGTGGTAAAGCTTATATGAAACAAAGAAAATCAAAATATTTGGCTATTCTTCAAAGAAAATCCGTAAACAATCAAATACAACCAAGATAAATTCATGTTTTCAATGGTTTTTCTCGAAAAATAAGCTCTCACTATCTCGTCTAGACGAGAGATGCATGAAAGTCAAGATGTTGTTTGTCACTGAAGTTCAACAAAAACGGGTAAAGCTTCACCCGTATACGCTTTGAGAGAGTTTTGTGCTATCATACTTGAAAAAAATCAAAGAACTTTTTCTTTAGTTTTTCTCTTAGTTCTTTAGATGTAAATGTGGTGGTGCCAGCATTCCTTCTGTGTGCTATTTGTTATGAAACGAGTTTTTCAGAATGAGGTTTTAAAAGATTTCTATTTGAGCGATGAAAGAATGTGTTAGTATGCTGGAATGAAAAGTTCTGATTTCTTACGTCGTTTTAAATAAATGATACGAGTGATAAGACGGTTTAGTTAAATGCATGTTTAAGTTGGAAGAACAGTAAAACAAGAAAAATAATGATCTGAGAGATGTAAATCATGAATTCTGAAGAGAAATAAGCCAGTACAAATATATGAACTACTACCAAATAATGTTTATATTCTATTGAAGTGTCATTTTTATATAAACAAAGCTACGAGGGTTGCTTAGAAAATTCACAACCTACCAATGAAACGAGACATTTCTTTTCCATAATCATTTTATTTTCAAACATAGTACTCGTATATACAATTAGTTCAGGAATGCTCATAATCCATTACGAATAATAGTTGCTGTTATGAATGTAGAAGTATAAAGCTAGAAAATGAAAATTCTAGTCACTCTTAATTTAGAAAGTGGATAGAGTAAAACAAACTTTTCATGAACTTAAGCAATCCAAGACTAAAAAATTGAGAAGCATTCCTCTCTTCCAATGAAGATGGTTTATATATGTCACCGTAAAATTGTAAATAGCGTTAGGTTATAATCTATCTCGCGAGATTGTGAACCGTAACAAATTGCTTACAATTAAACGCATTATTTTTTGGTGGTTTACAATCTATCGAAGGGAAACTGTCAAATTAAGAAACAGAACTAAAATAGTGTTTTAGTGGTTGTAAATTGATTTCATGTTGGAAATAACTTAAGCTTTAGAATTAGTTGTATGAAATTATTAGGTTAGGTTAGGTTGAAAGACAAATATGTGATACCATTATTTGTGGTTACAATATTCCTGAATTTTTGTAAAACACGTTTATAAAGGAAAATATTTCTAAAAAAAAATTTCATAATTTTTTCAATTTTAATTTGTGTTTCAGGAAAAAATGTAAATAAATTCTTGATGTCACAATTCTTGAAGTGCATAAAACGCGAGTAACCCTTCCATTCTTCTGCTTCGAGCTTCTCTCAAGCTTTGATAATAAACCATCAGCTTGACGTTGTTGATATAATATCAATGCAATGCTTATGACATCATAGAAACCAGTCAAAGCGATTCATAACTTTTTTTAATCAAAAGGAGCGGTTGCTGAAAAGGAAAATTCAGAGCAAAAGTAATAAAAGGCGTCGAAATTTACATATTTGTACCTTAAATATTCCCAATCAGAACAATATTTTCAATGTTTTTGTTCAACTTATTACAAACATCACCGAGTTTACTTTTTATAAGCTTACTAGCAGACCCAGTCACGCGTTGCTGTTGCTGAGTGATTTGATTTGAAATAATTCTAATGACAATACGATTGCTCTCTCTTCTGGTTGTTTAATGAAATTATACTTACATCGAGTTGTTACACGTTCTTCACAATTGCCCATAAAATAGATCTGAAGAAATGTTGGATCTTCATTTGGCGTTGGCATCAATTTTATGATATACCTGGCCTTAAATTTTGAATGTTGCCTCAAAATTACGACCATCAGATGACAAATCACAAACTTTGAATGCCCGAAACGACGTCATTTGGAAGCAAGAATTAAATTTTCGTGTCTTATAAAAATAATTTTGAATCATTTGAAATGCCAGGAAGAAGGGATTTCAAAGGTTCAGGTGGAGTATGGAGTAGTGACAACACAACTTTTCCTGATGCGCAACACATGCGCAAGTTTAACGCCCGACAATAATTGCATATTTTGTCCATCGCACCAATAGTAACTTTGGAATTAGCCGAGTAATTGATGTCTGGTTCATAATTAAATGCAAGACTAACAAATGATCCACGTGTTACTGCGCGGTTGGTTCGATGATTTTCTCGATTTTGTTCTCTATATGAATCTATGGGTTGTTGACGTGCCACCCTAGTTCTCAATGCATTTTATTGTCGACGATTATCACGTTGTGAACGAATTTCAGCTGTGCGAATTCTTTGAGCTGCATTTCTTTCTGCTTTCTGTTCGACTGATTCATGAGCTCTTTCAACACTTGCACATCGAGTCTTCTTGCTACGGGCAATAAGGTTGGATTTTTTGAGTGGCATTCTACTCAAAATGGTATTTGAATTTTCAATGTGAATGAATTTCGCTGTTCTCTGAGTAACTGTAAGTTAGAAGTAGAAAAAAATATTGGAAGTAATGTACGCAACGAAGAAAAAATGAAGAATGATTTGAAAGAAGCGACGTTAAGAGGTATAGGCAAAATAAGACATGTATTTGAGTAGTCTAAGAAAACATATCACATTAAATTGTGGCGCCATCTATGAGGTGCAAAGAACAAAATTTTACAGTTCTTTGTAAAGAAGTTCGCTTTAGGCACCATCTGTTCCAGACTTATGGAAATTACGATTAATAACAATAATCAACGTTGATGATCAGTTTATTATTATCAATTATTGAGACCATTAATTTAAATAATAAATATTCTATCATTTAAGTTTGACCAAATTACATATATATACCAACTTTCATGAATATCAGTTGACTCGTTTTGAGTTCATTCGGAACATAAACACGGACACTGAATTTTTATATATTAAGATAAACAGAAATATTAGTAAATTGAGTCAAATAGTAATCAAATTGCAAAAGGAATATATTAATATGAAGATATGTACGAGGTCTGGATATTAAATAACGAGACTGCGCGCCTAGAGGGCGGCCTAAATGGGTTGGGTAAAAAACGAGTAGTGCGTTGGGTGTCTTGTCTATAGACGTTTCAAAACACGTTTCAGTCACTATTATAGTATTTGTGCAGTAGCAGTTTGAAACGAACGTGTTTTTATCTCATGCCTAAAACCATGTGTGACGAAATACAGGGGCAAAGTATCAATCTCAAATTTTTCATTAAATTGAAAGGTCTGGAAGATTTGAAAACAAGTATAACAACTATGTGAAAGTGAGCTAGTTTCTAGACAGAATAGAAAAAAGTGGAAATATTTTGAATACAAAACTAGTAAACAATTGTTGTTCTATCAATACTGTCTGTCTTTGTTAGGCTTTTGTGTTGACTTGTTTCCATTTAAATTGGCCTACCAACTATTCAAAAATAACTGTGACGTGGTTTTACATATTTTTAAATTTTCTATCGGGGCTAAATTATAGAAAGTTATACTTTTAAGTTGATACCCTGCTGATTTTTACTGAATAGAACGAAAATATTCAAAAATTCCAGGCTTAATCCAATGATTAATTTTGATTCTTAAGAATGAATGTATCTATTCTGCACGTTACATGGGGAGAAATCGAAAGGTTATTATCAGTTTGGGTGAATTTATAGCCTAATAGTTCGTGAGGTGGAGTAAAATGTTCGGTAATTGGAAAATACTTCCGTGCATCTCAGATTGGTGGTTGTTTCATTTCAGGGTAAATGTGCAATTCTTGTAATTTTCTCCCAGTGTATGTAGCATATTGATGAACAAATCAGAAAATCAGTTCGCAATCGACGTTATAAGATTTTACTTATGTCGTGAATTATATTGAGGAATCTAACTAACTGAAGAATCATTCGTACTCATTAGTTTCACAATACTAGTATTTTTCTGAAAACTTGAAAATCTCAACAGAACGTTCATTATATTGATTATACAATCTATTAGAAACTATTATTGATCATATAATAGATACTTTTCTTGATAGTTTACTGCGAAAATAATGAGATAACTGTAACTTAATTAAGTTTAACCTCTGAACACGATAACTTGGTCATCCATATACGCCTCAGAATATGTAATTGTGAATGTTGTTGCGGTGGTACGATCAGTTCGTAAATGTTAATTTTTGGTTCCATCATAATCTCCTAATCTAATTAAGCATGGAAAAATGTAGTGGATAACTTAGCTTCAAATTTTGATGGGGGGCTAAATCTGGCGAATGGGGTGTATGAGGTAGCAATTCAAACTCTAAATCATTAATTTTGGCCATTGCATTAACAAATGTGTGAGCTGGTGCATTGTCTTGATGAAGCAACACTTTATTCTTAGCCAAATATAGCCGTTTTTGCTTGATTCCTCCGCTCAAAACGTTGGAATAAGCTCGCATAATGCTTGCCGTTGATAGTTTTTCCTTTTTAAAAATATTCAATGAAAATTATCCCACGCGCATTCCAAAAAACCAACGTCATGATCTTGTCTGCAGATGGAACGGTATTTGCCTTCTTTGGATCCGATTCACCTTTTCAGTTCAATGTTTTAATTATTCTTTCATTTCGGGTGTGACGAGATGGAACTACGATTTATCAATGGTTATGAAACGGCGTAAAAAATCAGCTTTATTCCTGTGAAACACGAGCAAACGCGGCACCCATCTTGCGCACAGTTTTCTCATGTTCAAATTTCCAATTAATATTCGACGCACTTTTGAAATCCCTACTATGTCTGCTAGCTAGCGCACTTTCGGTCGACGATCATCCAGTACCGTTTTGTGGATTGTCTTCAACATTTGTAGAGTCGTCACCTCATTCGGTCGATCACTGCGACGCTGGTCTCATTTGAATGAAAACAAATTCACACATCTTCACTATAGTTCAGATACGCGTCTTTTATTTGGTGTTGTACAGTTTATCAAATTCAATGAATTTGTCATCACTGTTGGAAGAAGCTTCTGTAAAGAATTGAATAACGATTGTAATACCTGAATTTACGATATTTAGTTATTAGTAATTATTCAGTAATTATTATTTCCTGTGCAAAAAGATCAGTTATGGAAAATACATCGACTTATTGTTTACTTGAACGAATTCAGCAACAGCAAGACAGCGCGACATGATCTAAGTAGGCAAACATTGGAAAATGTGGTCGATATCTTCAGGGCAATCGACGTCACGTTCAGCGTAGGGATATAATTCAATATTTATCTTGACTTTAGACAGGAAAGTAGTTGTTTTCTTTTCCGTAGAACGGAATTAGAATAATAAGAATACAAATCCGGAAATTACATTCCAAATCATCGGTAATCACGTCTCGACATACTTGACTGCTGATTTGATGCTGTATGTGAAGATCGCGCCGGATACTTATTTGGAATGCACCTGCTTGGGAGTCTTCAATTTCTTGGAGTAAACAGCAGCACTGGCGTATGTTGTATTCAGTTTCCAAAGTGGAGGGTGCTGAATTGCTCTGATGGGATGCAACAACATCCAAAGATGTCCAAACAGTTCAGCGAATTGCAGCTCTCTTCTTACAATTTGCAAAAATATCAATCAACGTCAAGTTCTTTGGAGAAGATTCAAATATCATTAGTATTTTTCAGTTTATTTCTTTATAAGGTACTTAAAACATTATATATACAAACAATGACCTGTTATATAAATTTGAAATAAATATTAGATTCATAAGATGATATCAAAATTATTAGAAATAGATATGTGTATCAATTTTTAGAAACCTCAACACAGAAAATGAAAACTTTCAAATTACTTGTTACACATTTTCATGTGGGAGGCTTGTTTGGAACTGAATCATTATTCCAAAGCTCTTCTTTCTCATCTTGTGTCATTTGTTTGGCTTCCTGCCATCTTATTCCTGATTTTACCGTTGCCGTCTCAATTTCTCTGTTAAGTTCTTCCTCGGTTTTACTCACTCCTTATTGTAAGTCCGTCCTTCATATATTTTACATCTTATTTTTTCTTTCACAAGTCTCAATATTGTAAGAAATGCAGTTCACTTTTAAATGTTAGCCATATAAAATACCTCGCATACTATTGAAAAAGTTCAATATCTGATTAATGGATATTATATTTCACATTATGCTAAACTTAATATGAAGAATTTTTTTGTACTATTAATAATAAAAAATATTTCCCATATGCTGCGTATACATATAAGGATAATTAAATTTTGTCTACCAGTGTTTCTAATTAATACATGTTCAAATACATTTAATTTCAAGAATGTTTATTTTGCGATTTTCAGCAGTCGAAGTATATAGACCTCATTAATTTTCCTCAGTAGACCGTAAATACTGGACAGCGCTCTTTTTTCAATTGTGACGCGTCTACCTATTCACTTTTACTTTTTTCTCAAAAATTATTATAGCCATTTGACTTGTAAACTCTCCAACACAATTTAAGAATGTCAAAAAAAAACATGCGTCTCTCACTTACTGGAGGCGCCAGACGAAGTAAAATCACCTACGTATTAAACGAAGTGTAAATTTAAGTGCAGATGGATAAAAATAAAACGAAAAACTGAGTGAAATGCAAACCCTCGAATGTGTGTATACGAATGTTACTAATAAGTTTGTCAACGTAGTATTGTGAGTAACTTTAGCAAGTTGGAAGTAGTCGGAAATCTCATAATTAGGGGATAAAAATAACAAAATTTAGAGTGAAACATGATGGAAAGAGAGAGAGAGAGAGAGACAGTAAGTAACCCTGTGGTGTTTAATAAATTCTCAAATAGAAGGTTCAATAGGCTATAATTGTAGGTACGATCCATTCCTTCACCAAGTGATTACAGATTTTGCGTGCTACTAAATGATGTATTCTCAAATTTCACATATATAGTATGATTCATAAGTTATGATACAAATTGTAACTATACGTTCAAAACGTTAGAGATAACTTGAAAATTATTGTATATAAACTAATTTCAGTGAAGGTAAACATCTCTGGATATGAGGGACACGGGGACAATAAGATTTACGACATTCTGGTCAAGCTTGAAATCACTCAACCGCTGACAGGGCCTGACATAGGTACTTTACTTACTGACGAATTGAGGAACAGTTTGAGTTGTGAAAAAGGAAAGACAACAAAGATGTATGGCTCCAGTTATATGGCTGGTAGACTTAGTCGCAGTCCGTTATCACAAATATAAAATAGACAAGGCTGCTGTTCCAAACTGCTGGTTCTGTGGAATAGAGGCAATACAAATCTTCTTCAACTGTTTCTATTAACAATAAGAGAAAAATCCTCGTATATGACATAGTGGCAAATCCTTGCTCTGAAGAGAGCCTCCATGAGCAATAGAGGGTATCGCAAAGAGATTATTCAGGTAATTAGAATTTGATAGGCCTGTCCATTCTTAGTATTTTGTATTAATAACTTGACAATATTTATCATAAATTGTACAAATTATCTTGATATGTTTGTGGTTTATGTGTGTGTATACACCACCAAAGCCGAGGTGAGGAGTCCAATTAACTCTAACCAGATGAAACTTTCAAGAATATTTTTGTCATTCTTAATTTACAACCAGCTCCTTCAATTTGGATACCCCATTATTCATGTAAAATAATGTATGATTCTTTAATATACCGAAACGCTACATTTAAATGAGTGTGAAAATAGTGTATGAAATACTTTGTAAGTTTCACTTGTTATTATAATCTGTTCTACTATTTCAATTCTATCCTAGAACATGTTACAATTCCGAATTAAAATCCATAATATGATTTAGATTGAATTCGAAAACAGAATTATCTAGATGGAAAAGACTTGAATTAGTTTTTAGAAAGCCCTCGTAATCTATTCTGAAACGTCTTTTATTCGCGTCTTGCTGTAACGAATCAATGCCAACTTATTTCAAATTGATTAAAAAGTTCCAAATCCTCCTTTTCATATAACAAATTTCTAATTACACGGGGTGTGAATTTCATATGATTTCAATTTGCATCTGACACATTGCTAGAAAGAGACTCACACATAAAATAATTGCATGTGATGTAGTGTAAAATTGTTTGGAGATTTGCGGACTTAGTGGAAATAGAGTAAATTATACTAGTAACACAACTCGGGGGGCGGGAAATTGTGGCTAATCCTTTTAGAAGGAATATTTCGGTTCAGGTCGACGATCCGTAGTTAAACTAGAAGCCCGAATATATCGCGGCATGTATATTATTAGGGCTACGTCAATAATTTTAGAGATTACGGAACCATTTAATGATATTCATAAATTGTATAATAGAGCCTGGGGATAATAATTAATGTATTTTTGATCCATATGATGAAAATATATGAGAAAGTGAAAACTATTTGGTTTTGACTTAAATTATTCTTTCAATCGGTTGAATCGGTTTTGTAAAAAAACTATCATCCATTTCAAACTAAATCTCGAAATGGTTTTAATATCATACAATGACAGAAGCGAAATTTTTCGCTCGGGGTTAATCATGGACTTGTTCTTCCTCGACGTTAATCTTTAGGACATTTTCTTTGAGATATTTCAGAAACTGAGACAGAAAACTCAACAAGGAATCAAAACTTAAGGTATTTTGGTATTTTAAAATTGTCATTACTATTTTATCACACTAGTCTACATTAGAAGAATATTGTGTGAATTTTTGATTACATTTCGTGGGTAGACTCATCCAATGTGTCAAACTATTTGGAAGAAAAAATAATGATAAATGATACATTTATTGGATGAGATGTGAATTTCAAGCATCAATGTTTGTACTAATATCTGGAGACAGAAAATAAAACCTCAGAATAGGCGACGGATATACTGTAGCTAAGTAGAGGGAAGGCAAATACCCTGATAGGCCTAGTCACAAAACACGTGGGAACTGGTTATTACAGATACAATACAGACAGTGCTACCAATCTGGACTGTCTTTTCTGTGGAACAGAAAAGAAAACTGCGATACATAGATCAATCAAAAGCTTGTAAAAATTAAGGAACAAACTGCTGACTTAAGTGAACTGAATAAAGATACAAATAAAATTTCAATATACAGAAGAAAACCACAAAAAATATGATATCGATTTGATTTCAATTGGCAAGTGATTGTGCATTTTTTTATATTGTAAAATAGTAAGCCCTTAACTAATTCTGAACGTGGAGTAGGTAGGTAAAGGTCGAGCTTCGCGTTCCTAAGTGGATAGACATGGAACGACCTTTCTGAAATTGGAGAAGTTCGCTTACAAATTAGGCAAACGGATTCAAAGATGAATAAGGAAGAAAGAGTCAGAATTTTTAATCTTTTAAAGAAGTTCCTACAGTGAGTACCACTGTTTTGTCTGAGTAAATATCTAACAGCTTTTTTTGTAGTTTGAAGATTCGCTCAAACTGAGTCGCATTACACGTACCTCAGAGTGGAAGGGCATAATAAACTAATAAGGAGGTGAATAAGTTCAGTTCTTTGGATACTAATCTCAGCGCAAAACAGGAGGAACTTAAGTTTTTAGATAAGGCGGCAATATGTAACTCCCATTTCAAGTAGTTGTCCACAACAAACTCAACGACGGGGTGTTATAAAAATGTATTTTAATATGATAAAACTTTGGTTTTAGGAACGTTGAGACAGAGAAAATTAGATTCGCACCATGATTTAAGGGTGATTAGGTTACTATATATAGTTTATGAAGTGCTGTGAGATCAGGGTTGCTCCAAGAGAAACTAGTGTCATCTATAAATAGACATATTTCACCACTGATGTCTAGATAGGCGATGTCGTTTATAAATCGAAAAAATAAAATAGATGCTAGTACTGAGCCTGGGGGCACTCCAAATTCTATTGGCTTGCAAGAAGACATCGTTGTATCAACCCTCATAAGCTGACTTCTGTTGCAAAGGTATGACTCAAACCATGCGAGAGGTGTTCCCATGAAACCGTAGCACTGCAACCTTAGAAAAAGCACAAAAAGTTAGAGTAGACATTTAGCCCCCATGCACTAGGAAAATGGAGAGGGATTAATCGGAAAAAAAGGACCTTCCTATTCATAGTAGTAGTAGTATTTTGGCACTAATGATGCATTACTATTTGCTTTTATTTGATTTGATTATAAACCTAGCATAGTAACTGAGAATTTGGACATGAAAAAGCTGCGCGCTAGATGAGTGCCGCGTTTCTCAAACAGCGTCGTGAAGATGTTTCCATCGAGTGTTTGGCAGTGTTGTTTCATTGAGACAATGTACCAGCTCACACATCCGTTATTGGAATGGCCAAAATCGATCAATTAAAGTTAGAATTGCTACCCCATGCACCCTATATGCCAGATTTAGCCCCTTTGGTTTATTTTCTGTTCCCAGACTTGAACAAATGGCTCGGTGGTCAAAAATTTTTCAACAATGAAGAGGTGATGTCGACAGTTAATGTCTATTGTAGTGTATGAGGCTGAAAGGAGATTACGTTGAAAAATAAATATATTTTTTTCCAAAATTTTTGTGTTTTTTTTTTGGGCTAGGTACTTCTGGGATCATCCTCGTATACTAAACATGAACCGCTTGTGGGGACATAATATTTCGTTATTTTAATAAAACTAGTTTACATATATGTCTCCCTTACTAACCCTCGCCATGTTATACGTTTAATATCTTTCACAATATATTTTCTGCTTTATTTAGCTACAATGCCCTCTAGTATCTTCCTCGCGAATGAAGAGTTTTATAATATTTCTATTTATATGCAGATGTAGTATGATAACCCTTAATAAGAATCAAAATTGGCAACTAACCCTTCTGTAGAATAATATTCACTCCGATATACTGGTATCCATGTATAGAAATTGTCATTTTCACTTGCGCCGATTTAAAATCAAAATATGGAAATACTTTTAAGTATTTCGTTCCAGATTATACGCCGAATTGAATATTGAATTGAATTTTGAAAAATAACGCGGCTAATTTTTAGTATATTTTGACAGTGATTTAGTATGATCAAAAAGTCGACCATGACCTTCAGAATATATAGATAGGAAAGAATTTTTTTCCTTGTGACACATTTATATTTGAAACACATATTTTCGAACTGGTAGAGATTCAAGTAGAAATCTCTATCCCTATAGAACTAAATCTATGAAATTCAATCTTTGATTCCTAGCAGTAATTTTCGAAATACTACTCAAGTGATAATTGATACTATACGGATAAAAAAGGAGAAATTGTTAGAAAGATGAAATATTTATGCGAGAAATTATATACGAGGAATGTTTGACGAATCAGTGACTCTTCAGATATTGATAACTTACCCTACGGTGAATACACTGTTATTTTCCATCATGTTTCTGATGTCACCTGTCAAAATTTTACAAAAATCTCATAGATTGATTAGTTTTTATCTTCATATGAGGAAATATCTCTTCTATATTGAGAAAAAAAGAATTTCCACTGCTAAAGATTATATTTTGCGGGAAGAAATAATTGCGGAAACCAAGGAAAAGTTATCTTACTATTAACCTGAGAGTGCTTCTAGCCATACAATGATTTATAAGTGATTCTTTGCTTTTGACAGTAGCTATCAATCAATCAATTGTCACGGATGATGCGGAGCGTCTGGGATCACCATTTACTCTAGTTTTGGTTAATAAAATCTTCTACGTAGTGATCGTCAAATATAAGGAACCAAACTAGTATGCAATAATTTGTATGGAAGGTTACATATAAAAACTTATCTGCAATGTGGGTGTCGTTATTTCTAGATTCTGATTGAAAGCTCACTCGCATTAAAAATAGAACGTAATAGACCTGAATTTTTCCGTCGATATGTCATAGTAGATGATGCTTTCAATATTTATCAACTGTTATTCACAAATCTAGTCTAATCAAATGCCTAGATGGTGATGCTGCTACTATCTAATATTTCGCTACCTATACATCAAGTAAATCAATATACATATCAATGCAAATATTGAATATGGAAAGTTCTTTCCATTTTTAGTTCAAATAATGTAACACTTTTTTATACAGGGAATAATGAGATCGAACGAAACCCTGGATTTTTCTAAATCCTATCCAATCCATACACTCACTGTAGTTTGGACTTTTCATTCAATTCTATTCCTAGGTTCCAATATTAATATAATTTCGATTTATATTTGATCATAGTAGTACAAAGAGAAGATTAAGTATTTCTTCTCTGTCTTCCTGTTGACATCGTTAATATTCATCAATGTCGTGTTGATTCGATTCAACTTCATACCTATACCGTCACAATAATTGGATAGGAAAATCTTTGACCTTTGATTCCTAGAATGATTTGAAATGCCCACAAAAATGAACTAATTGAGTTTAAGATGATTGTAAACGGGTATAGCTTGTACTATATTGTGGTAGCAATTCCTAGAATTTTCAAAAAAGATCTAGTTCATATTAATCCTTTGTAGGTAAATGACGCCTGGAGATGGATACGTAACCAATGTGGGTAAGCATTTTGAGACAAAAAATACAAAACGAACCATGTATTAGGAGAGTCTCGTCATCGCTGTGAGAAACACGCTTCAATTTATATTCGTTATCTGTAAATTTTTACAATAACTCCTCACATATCTATGTATTTAGTGCTACATGTGTAAAAAATGCTCAAAGAAACTAATGTTCTGACACCGATGGCCATTAATACTTTATCTGTCCCAATAGTTTTCCATAGAACGCATTGTACTTCACAAAATAGAATTTGTTACATCTCCAAGTGATTAGGTAGCGTTTTTCATGGATGGTCTTTGTTGGTTTCACTTGTTTCATCCCTTATACTTATATCATATTTCGACTGAGTTGTATTCGAATGTATAATTTAGAAAGCACTTAAATATAAAGTATGCTTTCTTTAAACTTTAAAGTCCTATAACTCAAAAACAAGGGATTGTGTGAGGAAATTCTTATGTAACAGCATTATTTTCACGTCATCTACTCCCGAATCTTTTGCATCAAGTACCTAGTAGTTTTTGAGTTTATCGCGAACAGAGAGACAGATAGCTTCATCGGAGGGTTTGGTTGTGATATAATCTTGTACCCATGGTTTATTTCAAATAAGTACAGAACAGTCTTTGATATTTCTTTGTAACAAAGATTGGAATGTTTTTAAAAATTCTAACGTAAAACTTTTGACATTGGAATAGAAAGGAGACATAGATGCATACTTGTAGATCTGATACCTGTTTGCTGAATAAGTCATTTGTCACTTTGTGAAGATTGCCTGCCAATAGTTAATCACATATCACTAAAGTCGCTGCAACAACTATCAGCAATCCAATTCTTCTAGCCGTTACATGATTAATCATGTCCTCAACAATTAGTGGTCTATATTTATCATTACTCATTACACTGTTGCGATGTAGACAAGTTGTAAAATACAATTTATGAATCATTTCTCTTACTGATGAAAAAAAAGAACTTAGTTGCTAGTGACTTGAATAATTTTACTTTATACTGATTCCTATCTCATTAATGCCAACTCAGAATTTTAATTGTTGATTTTTAAATAAAAACTGAAGCGAAAAACTGTAGGACCATTCATCGAGGCGATTGCAAACGAGTTGTTACTGGTGCGGCATACAAAATTGGCGATCGTTTAACAACCACTAGCCAAAAGCAAACTAAAGGTGTGGAGAATTGGTAGGTAGCGCACGTCTTCCGTTTTCGGGCCGCGGGCTAACGGTGCGTGTAGCTTTTGCGGTTGGAATACGTTCCAAATTCGAATTTATCCGACTAAGAGAAAAGCTCGAGAGTTGCAGTCAAATAGATAAGGTCGGGCTCACGGGATTGCGAGGATTTTCCAAATAGGGTTCGGGAAAAGGATAGTGGGCTGAATTATCATTAAAACTGTTTGTATTTATTTTTTAAGCGCAACAAAACAAAATATGAATTTTAATATATTTTATTTCAAAATGTTCAACTAAAAAAGTTTGTATTCACTCGCGAGCCTCGTTCACTCACAAGGGGTCAATATGAGCTTTTTTGATAATTAAATAAATTGTTTGAAACTGAATTAGGATATTCAAACTATGTTTCTTGTATTTCCAGAAATTTTAAACAAATTATAAATCGCAATCTAGAGCTTTTTTATTTTCTTTCAAATAACTATTTCAATTAATTTGAATATGAGAGAAATTAGATCATTCTATTAGGAGAATCCAGAACAATTCCGATAAATTATATTGACGATTTTAACCACTTTGTAAAGTAAAGTAAAGTCGAATCAAATTTTCACGATGGTAAAAGGAAGAAACATTGAATAAGCACTAGGTGTCGATGGTAGAATTTGTCACAAGGCATTAAAATTCCTAAAATGGAGTTCTAAGCTCTGACAATCGTATTATCAATTATTGGTACAATTTATAAATCAACTGCTTACACTTATTATGAGCTTGATTATTTAGATACAAGAAAAGCTGTTTCTATTGCTTAACACTTAATGCTATCCTTTGATAAATGAAAATATTGTCAGTAGCCAAATTATTATCACTTATTATTTAATTACTTTATCGATCAACTATTCAAAAAAACATTTCTCTTTATAAATAATTAAACATAAGGTCCAGCTATCTCTCTTGAGCAAAATATTAATATCATATTCTATCGAACAATACTAATAATGATATGAAACGACTTGTAATTAAAGAAGTATATCGCGAAACGATTATCAGTTATTATGGTGTATTTTAGTAATTACATTCAGTAAATGTCCGTGGGTTATAATTAGAACTAAACTCGTTAGAACTTCACGAGGACACGATCTAAAATTTAGAAGCTTCGATAGAGAAGTTTTGAGGTATAGTTAGGTCGCAATATGAATAGGAAATTTTAAATTTTTAGATAAGGTAAAATTGACTGAATCAATGCTATTATATTCTAAGTAAAATTAAAAGATGTTGAATAATTGTAATATCTAGATTAAGAATTGAGAAACTGCATCTATCCTTTCAATTATATACACTACATAATAACTGAATAACAAAAGGTGATAATTGTAGTTGAATAGATCTGCATCGGTTCTTCTCATGACCTCACTTGATTGCATTATCATAAAACTTGTTCTCTTTTTTAAAACATATCACAGTACTCTTTTCCATATAACTTCAATAACTAACTGTTTATCTATATTTTTTGCATTCTTTTAACTTTATGTCGTATTCTAATTTGAAGTCTTTTATTTACTACAATGTTTACTTCTTCTCAAAATTCTGTATTAAATGTTTTATTCTTTTTATCAAGTACATCCACTTCAATTACTTTTCTATAACTTTATTGCTCTTCATTCTTTCTCGATTACTTCCTATTCAATTTTGAAGTCAGTTTGATACAATGTTCACTTTTTCTCATGCTGCGCATTCAATACTTTATTTTGCCCATTATCTACATCTCACTCAATTACTATTAATGCTGCACTAGGTATAGTTCTTTCAATATGAATTGAGGAAGACAGATATGCGAGGAACAATAAATGTTTCATAAATACGCACAGCACGCCTACCAAATTAAAAATGAAAAATAATGCCACTCTCCGTATAAACATCTAGCAAACCCTCAGTCTAAGTGGACTTGATGAATGTATGTGAAAATCATCTCCACAGTTTACCAATAAAAACATCGAATCGTGAACATAAATCCATTTCTATTCACCGAAGCCGTATGTACACAATTCCTTTGGAATATTCCTGCAAGAAAGTCTGCAGTTTCAAAACGGAAAATATTCAGAAAAATAATAATATAATCATCGACGGCGACAAGATTATTTGCGTCAGATAAAAGACTACCGAAGTTCTAACAGACACATAATTTATCTTGATGAAACATGGTTTGACAGTCACGATGTAATAAATTTCGGTTGGGTTGACAATAGTAAAAATTGCTGTTTGAATGGGCCATGTTCTAAAGAGAAACGCATTATAATAGTACACGCTGAAAGCAAAGACGGTTTCATGTCTAATCCATGAAGATAAGACAGCGGAATCATTGGAAAAATAATTTAATAAACAGATTTTACCTAACATTCCACCACAATCAGTAATCGTTCTTAAGATACCAAGTAAGTAGTAGTAACAAGGCTCGAATTTCAGCATTAATGTCTGGAAACATTATTCCTTTTCTTGTCAACGATCGTAAAAAAAGAAATGCTTACTGTCATTAGAGGTCTAAAGTTATGATGATGTTCTAAGGGATGATATGGTATGTGAAACTTCTACTGATAGGTCTATCGGTCATATGGTCATGTTCTTTTATTCAATCGATGAATACCTATCAAAATACTAAAATCCAGAGACTCTTCAGCCTTCTAGGGTCAGAATCTTAGCTCACAGGAGGAGACGAGTTCAAGGTTTCCAAAAAAGATCTAGAAATAATAATCGTAACCAATAAACGATATCAAAACAACATCAACCATTGAGTCGCCAATTTCCCTAGGTCGATTTTAGAAGTTAACCAAAATGGATAATACCAAGCGCACCAAGACTAACCACCAGCGACTACCTGCTTAAAAAAAAAATAAGACCTGGCAATTTCTTGCGTTGAAAATAATTTGACTATTACAATAGCTCTCACTCAAGTTTTCAAAAGTGTTTCTATGTAAGTAGAAGCACCCTTCTGACATTTCTGGTAATTATATGAAAGTGAAAAATAAAAGGCAGTGTGGATATAGATGCTTTGCTAGTTCAATTATTATAATCAGAACAGGAAAAGTTGTACTATCGATTCCAATAAATCCACACTATCGCGCAGAAAAGATATAGACACAATATTATACGTATATTGTTTGAATATTAAATTTTGCAACCAAGATTTTTGAATAGTTGGATAGGAAAATTGGGTCTATCCTGTATGAATTAGTCCTAAAAAACTTTGAGAACTCATCAATGCCTCCCATTGGTGAGACATCAATCGGTTATATTAGAACTATACGTAACCTATCAATAAGTCCTATTGTTGAGAGATCTCTCGGTTTAATGAGAAATATACGGAATCTATCAATAACAGAACTATTGAAAATCTATCGAAGAGTCCTATTGGTGAGCTATCTCTCATTGTTGTCTTTCGTCATATATTTTTTTAGCTTATGGCGAACTGAACGAGGATACTTTCCAAGTTAGGAACAATGTTGTAAAGTTTTGCAATAAAACAAACTAATGAAATGTATAGAAGTCGACGGCAATGTTTAGGCAAAATTATTGGAGATGCAAATTCGTAATTAGGCCGAAGAGATACTGCTCTAGAAGCAAAACGAGCGAAACCGTTTTCAATTATTGGCTTCATTGTAGTTGTTGAACAAAAGACAGGAGTTTGATTAGAGAAGTTTTGCTTCTAATTGAAATTATACAAAAAGTCTGATTCGACATGGAAGTTTTGGTTGAATTAGAAAGTATAAAGTTGGTTGATTGTTAAGAGAATAGAAAATTTGTTGTAAAGTTTTTTAATTGGGAATTTTTTCTTCAAGTGAGGAGGAAGGAGGGAAGGAAATCGTGTTACTATAGAATATAACAAAATGCAGAATGGGGACATTTTTTGTGGTGCATTTTTTAGAAAAAAAGTAGAATGGAAGTTATTTTTCCCCCAATTTCCAATTATTCTAATATCCAAGACGAAATGAATTTTCTATTATCGAAAACGCATTTAAATGGCAATATAATACTGTGATTGAAAATATAGTACTAGTTGCATATAATTTTGAAGTTATAACATTGAGATCAATCACTAGATATCAACCCTCGTTATCACTGTTTTTTAATAAATTATCCGAGAATGACTACACCTTTGATAAAACATCCAACTGTTTCTCTTAAAATTTCTCTTATGTTAGGGGTAGTACGGACAAATTATATCAATTATATAATTACCGAAAATTCATTATTATTTTTTTAACAGATTTGAAATTTCAATTTCAAATATTATGCTATGAAAAAACAACTCCAACACATCTCGAGGATTGAACGGTTACTAACTAAATAATTTGTTTACTGTTATTATTATTTAATATTTATAAGTTGTTTCGTTATTTACATACTGCTACGAACAAGCTCACGAAATGGATCCTTAGGGCGGCCCTGTTCAGTTACAATAGAATTTGAAAATTCGCTAAATTCGCGTGGCGCCTTTAATCTGTTTTTTTTTATAAATGACGGACGCGCCTTTGACGAACTTTTTATTATAGGAGGCGGTTTATTACAATATTTCTTATAAATAATTTATGGGAAAGTCTATTTATTACTTCTTTTTGTTCTAGAACTCTGTACTATTTGGAGTATATAAATAAGCTTATGTAAAGCAGTAAGTTCAGTTTTAAATAACTAGTCGTAGTGAGCAGAACGAATTAGTGAAAGTTATCGCAAAAATTATTTAAATGATACTCACAAGTAAATTATTATAAGTTAAGTATATTGTATAGTGTGTAAATAAATAAAGAACGTAAGAAACAGTGTCTATTAATTCACCCCACGAATGGAAAGAGTATAAATAAATACGAAAAACTTAACGCAACTTAACGTAACGTGACATTAAATAGCAAATTTTAAGTAATAATGTTGATGGCATATTTTAACTACTAAATAATTAGAAATTACTGAAACTCAATTCAAATTAATGCTATCATTGGAGATGAATTCTCTTGTTCACTCTTCTAAAATAATATTTTTATAGGATTACCCTCCTGTTCTCTGGGACAGAAAAAAAACTTTGAATATAAATATGAAAAAATTAAGATACTCTACAAAGTAAAATATAATATTACAACATTGGATGAGGTTATTAGAATTATTGAAAAATAGGTATAGGTACAAAGTGAAATCATAAAAAATATGTCAACGAAGGACAATATTAATAATATGAAGACAAGAATGATTGGGAAACTTTCACAAAATCATACTTCTTTCGAAATACGTAGGAGCAAGCTGGTCATAAAGGAATGAGAAAAAGAAACGAAATATTTTATTCATAATAATTTTTAATTTATATCATATTCCTCACACTTTCGAGAGATGTTCCACATTTTTAATTATTCCTCAAAATATACTGTGAGCCAGATCTGGTAGTCAACCAATTTGTCAACTCGTCAGTTTTAGCCATGGCGATCACCGAAATATTTGAAGATTTGTTTTCCTTATAGAACAACAATTTTTTTTTCTTTATAAGTGCCCCAAAACAATGACGTTATCACTTTTATTGATCATGAAACCCTCTTTGCCTTTACATAGCGGATCAGCCCTTTTCAATCCACTGTCTTGTCCGTTTTTTATTCCAGAAGCATAAAATCCGACTCATTTTGCTTGAACCATATGAATTAGGCCAGGGAAATTATGATTAGAATGCGCTTTCGGCTCAAAGGGAGCAAACGCACCACCCAACAGGCAGATATCTGCATAAATATTCAGTCAATATATGGCAAATGGGTTCTTTTGATATGGTTTCTTCTATTACCACTAGTACCAGTACTATTTGGTGAACTTTTCCAATGATATGATTGTAGTAGTTTTTAACAGTCTCAGATATTAGTCTTCAGTCTAACCGATATGGCCACGTTGGAATTCCACTAGTCAAAATTTTATGGTCATTAACTTTGTCTAACTTCCCTTTCATTTGCGTAGTCGTATCGCCATTCAAAAATAAATATTTAGTAACTCAATTTTGGCCATTTTCAGAAAAATGTTCTCGATTCACTTAAAAGATTGGCACACAGAAACTTAGCATCCGGAATAGCTGAAATTTTGGCAAAAGTCTCTCAAAACTTGCGCAAACATATTTTCCAACTTATCATCTTCAGATAGAGGTGAAAAATTTATCAGACGGTAATAATTTATGAAAATAGGCCCTAAAGCTAGGACTATAACCTAATTACAGTATAAACAAAAGTAATGTCAGTATTTTTTATGAGTTTTCAATTTATTTTAATCAATTTTCATGAAAGTTATACTCTCATTTAAAATTATCTTAACTTCATTTTTCGTTGATGAAGATTTTTTGTGGCAGCTAATGTTTCTTTGAAAATAACATTTTCAAAGACAGATTTCATGCTGAGATTAACTGTTTTTGTTTACATTTAGAAGAGCGTGTTTTTATCTAAATTGAAAAAGTTTAATCACAACCTTTTTTTATATTAAGTAATGAAAACATCTAAACAACTTTGCTCGGAGTAAGTTACGGAAAACACAGACCGAATGAAATAGTGTTATTATTATAAAAACGACCAATCAATTAAGAATTTAATAACATTTCCCTAGAATTTAATTTTCCAAGTTCTAGCACTGAAATTATCTCGATCTCTTATCGCATACTAACAGATAAAGTCTTTATTTTAATTTCAACCAACTGGAATTTCTAATTAGAGACGATTTACCGGTCAGAATATTGCTTTGAATAAAGGTACACTATAATTTTTGGTCTATTATACCCGAGTGGCGCACATATTTTATTATATAATCCGAGGTATTATCAGTGGAGCGTCGAACAACATTAAAGGCAACCCCTTTATTGGATCCCATAAAGGGCTCATAGCGAGTGTATGTGCATAATACCTGCATAGAAGTGACTAAATGGTATTTAAGAGGGTAAAAGAATTATTTCATTATTTTAAAAAAGTTATTTGGAGAAAGAAAGTTTGGAAAAATTTTGAGATAAAGTCTGTAATTATTGGGAATTGATATATAGAAGCATACACTGCTCAAAATAATACTCATATAATGAGAAATTATTTTCAAATTATTTCTGAACCTTTTTGTTGAAAAAAGCTCTTTGTACCTTCGTTATACTTATACGCAAAGAAAAATTGAAAAGGGAGTGGGAAAGGGATGTGTTCTGTTTCCAATTCAGTTAAACATTGTAGTAGATTGAATGATAAGGAAAACTAAAGATAAAAGTTCGGGAATCAACTGGAGCCCATATAAAAAACTGAAAGGCCTTGTATTTGCGGATAATATATATCTATTAACAACAAATAGAAATCCTATGCAAAAGAAAACGGACATCAACATTAGTTGGACTGAACATAAACAGCAGAATTATAAAGATATTACCACAAAGCAAAACTGCGCCATCCATGATGACATCGAAAGAAGGATAGGCTTAAAGCAAAACGCTTTTAAGTTACTATGTAAAACATGGGTTTCTTCAAGTATCTTGAAACAACACAACTAAAATTGTATGTAAAATGTGTGCTATTCTATGGTGCTGAAACCTGAACATGTTATAGAAAGATATTCCAGAAAATTCAATTCTTCATCAACATATGCCTACAAGTTATATGCGAAATTTCCTGGCAAAACAGAATATACAACATAATAATGGAACATTTGGAACATAACAAAAAAAGAAATAGTAGACGTAGCAGTTACGGAGCGAAAATAGAGATGAATAGATCATAAACGACAGAAACCAGCTATAAACATAACTAGACAAACATTAAATTATAATAACAACAGGCAATAGAAGAAGAGGCAGACCTGTATAAAAATGTAGAAGAGCTATCGAGAACGGATAAACGTAACATAGAAAGAGGCTACTAGAATAGTCAAAAACAGAAGAAAATGTGGAGCTAAATTCCTATACAATCAGTCTAGGGAGTTTCTCTAGACATCAAAAAACTCTTTTGTCTGAAAACTGTTCTAAACTAAGCTATTTACTGAAGTTTGGGGACATCTAGTGATCGGAAGGAATTAGATTTTTCAATGAAAGCGGGTTTTGATCGGTCTCAAGCAATCGCAATAACCTTTACCATTTTGTGAATTTATATTTAAAATATTGCATACACGTTCGGTTGAAATATTTACTTCATTAAATATTTTAGTACTTTCATTCAAGGGTTTATAAGTACAAGAACGCGAATTTAATTATCTATTACTGAAGTAAGTCTAAATGACTATCCAGCATCATTCTTATTCATATGAGTTCTTTCACCACAGATCATTCTATAGGATCGACAGTTTTCTTTGTATGACTACTGAATGCTTATAAAAGTTGATACAACGATATCTTCTTGCAGGGCAATAGAATGTGGAGTGCCCCAAGGCTCAGTACTAGGCCCTATTTTGTTTTTTCGGTTTCTAAACGACATCGCCTATCTATTTGCAGACGACAGAGCTGAAGAATCTATTATGCCCTTATTGAATTATTGAGCGAATCCTCTCCAAACTACAAAAGAAACCTGTTAGATATTTACTCGGACTAAACAGCAGGACTCACTGCTGAGACTTCTCTAAAAAATTAAAAATTCCGACTTTTCCTTTGCCTAATTCGTAAGTAGGCTTCTCCAATTTCAGAAAATTCGTTGCACAGCTATCCATTTAGGAATGCGGAGCACGACCTTTACCTACCTACTCCGCGTTCAGAATTAGTTAAGGGCTGAAAATATTTTACTATGGTCTTAAATACTGATTATTATTTATTACTATTACCTATAATTTTGTTACTCATTTTGGTTTGTGTATATTGAAATTTAATTTTACTCGTTTTATCTTTATTCAGTTATTTTTATTTATATTTGTTTCTCAGTTTTCACAAGCTTTTGTCTACAAATTGTAACAATTTTTTGACAATAAAGCAATTCTCTCTCTCTCTCGAAACTAATCTCTTCATGAGATTCATGTTAAACGTTACCAATATTCAACACAGTGTTTTCAAACTCTGAAAAGTTAGTCTTCCATCAAAGCTTTGTTTAGTTGGACTCATTGACCCCTCTTCGTACTCCACTCAACATCTCAATTTGTATTCAATTATCAACTCAATTTTTGTGGTAAACAATCATTATATTTGTTTGGTACTTAAATTCGTACTCTCACATCTTTTTGAATCAATCTTGTTATTCTGATTTCAGCACTCAGAACTGATCACCGTATTAATTTTTCATTCATTTTTCTCATACATAGAGAAGATATTATCACTTAGAAATAGAATAATATATTTTCAGATATCTAAATGTTG